>NW_026867549.1:809560-906790 GCF_020745735.1 Hemiscyllium ocellatum
AATGACTAATGAGTAATTGGCAAGGGGCTGCAATCAATGATATAAGTTTTATTGCCTCAAGTCAGAATGTATTGCTTCAGGGATGACACTTTGATCCAGTGTCGCTGGACCTGAACCACAAAGAATACAGTTAGCATCTGTCACATTTTCAGAGGAGCGTAAATGTGGATACAATTCCCAATGACTAAGTCATTGCTCTTTACAGCAGCTTAACCCTTCAGGGCAAGACACGACGAAGTAAACTTCTCCTGGATCATAGCGAATTGTCTGCATACACCACTGATAAATTCACAAGATTAGAATCCATCTATAGAACAAAAAGCAAGACATTATTGACGCGAAGGTCGAGACAGATCAACCTGATGTCTGCGTTCACTGATATTCACACAAATCAGAATGCTGTGCAATATTTCCGTTGTAATGCCACTGAGAGATTAGGGGAAGAGAACCATTGGATTACAGTAAAGTAACGACACAAGCAGACAGAACTTTCATCACAAAATCTCTGTGCTGGTCGAAAGACAATTTCACCTATTCTCTTTCAAATTACAGAACATGGTGTACATTGTTGGAGTTTCCAGAGTTCCCCTTTCAGATTCAAGTTCCGTTCGTGTGCATTCCCTCTGTACTAGCACTAGTCCAATTGTGGTCTCCCTGCAATTTGCTAAAAGAGTTCAACAACAAACCCCTCGATGTCTTCAAACCAGTGCGTTACAAAATGTAGTTGTCAATCCTTAATTTCTCGACTAGGGAAGTCTTCTCATCCAGGGAAGAAGACAAAATCAAAGATCCAGCATATCAACTTTTCAAAGCTGATCTAACCGACCTTTCAGAGTTGGTGTCGGGAGTGAAGCATCGTCTTCTCGGAGAAACAATGCTGGTTTCACACCGCACCACCAACCCCGCCCATTTTGTTGCATGACTTCGCATCGCGAATGAAAATTTGAATACTTTTTTATCTTGAGGGTTTTGCCTCTCCCAAACGTAGACGAAGTGATATTCTGCAGCCCCCACCACTCTCTGAATGGAAAACGATTTTCCTCCCATCTCCTCTCAACCTTCTGTTCCTCCCTCATCTTATGCTACCTAGTTATTGTTTCGCCAATGATTGGGCAAAGCATCCTTCCTGTTTACGCTATCTCTGCCTCTCATAAATTTATACATCTCAATCACGCCCACGCTCAATCTCGTTCACTAGAAAGGATACTAGCCGAGTCTGTTGAAACGCTCTTCAACACTCGAGCCCAAGGCAATATCCGATCCAATCTTCAGAACCATTGCATTTTCTCCAGTAAAATTACACATCTCATACGATGTGCATTCTTGAACTGCACATAATATAATCAGTCAAGAATATATTACAAGAAAAGTGCAGCTGTCTAGTCAGCATCCGAGGACCAAAATGGATGCTTGAACACAACCCTCCATCAGGCATATACTCACGATGGACTGAGCAATTTTTATGTTGTACAAAAATCATCTTTGTTTTAACTTTGCACCTCAGCTAATAACGGCAAGTATGATATGAAAATTCTCAAACATTTGATCTGCCTGGGATATCTTATGAAATCAGTGAATAGGCATACTCCCATTTTCTTGTGATCGTTGATGTTTCTCCAGGGCATCCCAATCTTTTCCTATGACCTTGTCTTGTTGGGCCTAGATAAGTGCAAATCCTCGAACTTATTTGACAGAATCCCATTTGTCTCGAATCACTCATCGATTCCATCAGAGGGAAATGAGAGACAGTAGGATCTTGAAGGACGAATGGCCAATACCTGATCTTCCATGATCCTGTTCAGATAAGCACCCACCCCTTTAAAAAGCCTCGCAAACACTTTTCAAACGCAGGCATCAGCTTAGCCAGAACCAGAAAACACAGGAGAATAAACATTGCTCCTCGCATTTCTCTCCTAGCAGCTCAGAGTCGCCATGAGCAGACACGATTCGCTTTTCACGGAGACAGTGGCCAATGCGCATTTAGTAACCATTCTCAGAGAAAAGGGATTGATTCCACCTCCTATATGTTAAAGTGAACGCGTGTTAAGCACTTTCTTCACTTCCCCGTCTACCTGCGAAACCACTTTCAAAAAACCATATAATTGAACTTCTTGCTCTCCCTGTTCGCCAACAGTCCCCAGGCCGTCCAACAACAGTGTACTTCCGCCCTAGCTTGGCTTACCAAAATGCAGCGCATTACATATAGGTGCGTGCGTTGAGCTCCATTGGCCTAAACGAAAGCTGAGTTGTGAAGCTGGTGAACATATGGGACACTAATGATGGCAGTCAAAAGACCTGAGGCAGCTCGGGAGTGAGTAGGTGTTTTTACATTTTTATGGTTTTGTTCGTCTTTGTTCAATTATTTCTCACAAGACAAAGCTTTTCACTGTGACTTGGCACAGTGACAATAAGTCCGATTCAATTCAATTCAATTCATTTCAATTTTGCAGTGCCGTTCAAGGTATCTACTGATGCAAAGTGCTGTAATCTTACAAGACATCTCTTTGCATGTTATTCCCTCCTGCCTATAAGAATCTACATTTCAATTTTCAGTTTTGCCAAGGGGTATATGGGCTTTTACTGAATTAGAACACACCTTGGTTAGGTTGATGCAACAAATCGTGCAACTTTTCCTATACTTATGTTATTCTAAATTCTGCTTTTGTTTCGCTTCAAAAGTGGTAAGAGCAAAGAAAATGTCAGCACAGGTGCAGGCTTCAAGCCCATGACCATCCAGATCCTCGACATAAACCTGTCATTTATTTTCGAAGCACCTGTATCCCTCTGCTCTCTGCCCATTCGTATATGTATCTAGATTCATCTTAAATCACACTGTCATGTCTGTCTCAAGACCTCCGCTGTCACAGCGTTTCAGACACCCTTCACGCTCTGCTTAATGACCCTTCCACGCATAACTCCCTTAACACTTTCCCTCCACCTTGAACTCGTAACCCCAATAATTGAGGCCCCAACTCCTGGGGAAAAAAAGCTCCTTGCTCTCCACCTGCTCTATACGTCTCATGACTTTGTAGACTTCATGCTGGTCCATGTAAAATGGAAACCCATGAAGGGGAAATATAAGTTTAATAGCTCCGATGTTTTCACTGCAATAAAGTCGTCGACATTGGGTAAGGAAGAAGTGACAGATCGTCGAAAACCACTTATGTTCGAAGGTAAGGTTAACTCACATAAGACAGAAACAGCCAATAGATGATACAGTATTAAGAGATACAGGATCCAATTAATCTTTCATGTTGAGAGATGCTGACATGTGTAACTCATAAGGATTATTGCCAGAAAACGTGCCAGTATGTGGAATTAATAGTGAGACGAAAAAGTGCTCCAAGATGTACTGTGAGGGTAGAGGGTCCAATTAAAAGTGGAACACTGGTGGCAGGCATATTGGAAAAAAAAGTCTCGACACCTGGAATACAATTCGTCCTTAGTAAGGAAATAGCTTGGTCATAGACAGGAGTGCTGCCTTCCGTTGTTGAAACACCAGTGTAAAATACGGCCAACAAAGGTTGCTGGAGGAAATACATTTTGGGAATTATCTGACTGTGTGGTAAAAAGGTCGCAAAGTCACCAACTGAAAAATAAAACGAGGAGCATTCAAAGAATACTGATAAAGATATTGAAATTGAATTGTCTGAAACCATGTTCGATCAAATGGTTGAGAGAAAACATGAACAGGTGTAGGACAATGTGCATATTTTTAGCCTAGATAATTTAACTGACTAAAACAACAGAAGGATTGAAATTCGTATCAATTAGACGAAAATAACGAAAACCACAAAAAGATACTGACTGTATCCCTGAATGTTGCAATGATATCTTGATGAGAAAATGGAAACCATCACATGTCCAGGTATTTGAATAATGGCCAGAAATTCATCAAGTTGCATTACCAGTGAGTTATAGAAAGGAGGTGCTGTGGCTATCGCATTAATTACCAGCAGAAGCCCATTTAGGAATAAGCAAACTCCATCTAAAATAGCATTGAAATATCTACTGGCCTGGATTGCATAATAATGCAGTTGAATTTTTACAAACATATAACACATTGGAAAAACGGAAATAGTAATAAAGTCAACATCATTAAGAGGGTATCCCGCTGTCCTACCCCGGGAGCACACCGAGCAATGGTTATAATGGATTGTGTAATATCCCTACGTGCAACAAAATGTAGTAGTTAGTATTCCTTAACAATAAGATGTGTTCAGTAGATTTTCTGAGCCCATTCCATTGCACGATATCACATCAAAAAGTATTATAGAAGAATTGCTCAAATGTTTCATGACAGAAGGACGACCTACAGACTTCCAATCAGATATACCATCATAATTATTCAGGGAAGTTATGGACAGTTTCGGAATGAAGCAATCCAGATGCAATCGTAATATGCAGAACTACAGGGATAAGGGTGGCATTAGACGTGAAACAACACGTTAAAGGCATGTACTCAACATTATCCAGATGTTCAGAGCAAAATAATCATGTTTTTCCTTTCTGCCAATACACATGCACAAAATGAATCGAGCAAACACAATCCATTTCAACTCGCTTTTGGCATGAGGTGAGAGGACTACTAAAGTTAATTCAGGAGAAATTTGTGAGGTAGACCATATTTTTCGACTACGTGCCAATTTAAGGATTGGTTAATTAGAGCAGTCGAGTCGGCTAGACAACATTTGCAACTATCACAGTATATCATGAAACAGGAAGCAGGCAAGAAATCAAAAACTCGCAAGTTTGCTAATGGAGTGAAAATTTTAGTGTTTCTTCCAGTGTTGGGTGAACAGCAAAAAGCAAGGACTAGTGGACATTATCAAGTCGAAAGGAGAATGGGTGAGGTGAACTATTTGATAAAGACTCCAGACAGAAATAAATCTAACAGTTTGTGTTATGTTAACATGCACAAAAGTTATTTTGAAAGACAAGGAACGGAAAAACGGTAAGTTTACTGAGTGCAGCAGAGTCCATAACCAAGTTCAGACGATTCTGAATTTGGCATTCCTCAAATTAAACTGGACAATGACGAAGGTATCAAAAATTGGGATAAACTATTAATTTGCCTTGCAGAGGAAAATTGAAATGATCTGAAACAGTTATCACTAATGCACGTGGAGATACGTGGGAATAGACAGGAAAATGGTTATTTAATTATGTATGATGAAGGTATAGGAAATGCTGTTCCAAGTAAGAAATATTCTAATAGACTTGATATTCTAAAGATGTCTCAGATTGAAAAAAAAATGATTGAACACGTTCTCCAAAATCAAAATGCCTTGCAGGGACGTGAGTTCATCTACAGTAATGATGTGAAAAACGAGTTGGTACTCAACGGTTATGTGTGGACTATTGCAAAGTCTGGAGAAAAGCAAATTACTGCCGAAGCTGGCATTTGAAACCAAAAGAGAAAATGTTGGAAAGCTCAGTCGGTCTGGGAGCATCGGTAAGGAGAGAAAAGAGCTGACATTTTGAGTCTAACTGACAAGGTATTTCCTTAGACACGCTTCCTTAGGAGCTTTGACAAATGGTCAGTTAGACACAAAACGTCAGCCCTTTTCTCTCCTTACAGATGCTGCCAGACCTGCTAAGATTTTCCAGAATTTTCCCTTTTGATTACAAAGTCTGATTCATATCCGATCCGTTTAGAATACTGTATTCATTTGCTAGGAAAATACACTTATATTTATTAGTTGAACTTACTCAGACGATACTGACAGGTAACCTTACCTGAAAGAATGAAGACAATTTTGGTTTCTGTAACACCAAGTGGTCTGTATCAATTTAAAGTGATGCTGTTTGTTAGGAAAAGTTTGCCAATCATAATTAAATGATTAATCAATGAAGAAATTCCTGTATTTTCTAATTGTGTGGTACAAATCGATGACCTGCTGATTTCTCGTCATAGATGGAAGGATGATTTTCAGAATTTGATGGCATTATTTGATCAAATTTCGGAGGTATAGATAGGGCGAAGACTGAATTCCACAAAGCCCAAGTTACGTTCCTGGGCTATGATACTGGATATGGAAAGATAACCCTATGAAATACTGAAAGAAAAGTTATTCGGAAGTTTCCCATAGAATCGACAAAGGCAGCAGTACTACCATTTCTGGAATCGAGAGAGGTTTATCGTAACTTTCTACTAAATATTAGTCGTGTGACAAATTCAATCACAGAATTATTGAAGAATGCATAAGTTTCAGGGGACAACAATCTCTCCGAAGGCATTTGACATCTGAAAGCGGTGTTAACTAATGCCTGATATTAATGCCCCCCCCCCACCCCAATGTTGCAATGGCATTCAAGGTGGCCTTCTAAGCAAGTGCTGCATGTTCCCGGGCTGCAATCTGACAAAAAATTCACTTCGTGTTCCCTTCTGCCTGTAAGAATCTGCATTTCAATTTTCTATTTTGCCGAGGGGTGTGTTTAGGTGCTGTTACTGGATTGGAACAGTCTTTACTTAGGATGGTGTATCAAATCGTGCAACGTTTCCGATAGATAAGCTATTCTAGCTTCAGTTCTCTTTTGTTTACATTTGAAAAGTGGTAAGAACAAAGACCAAAGACCGTACGAATCCAGATCCTCTATCAAAATCTGCCGCCTATTTTCGAGTAATCTACATTCAATAGACAATAGTTAATAGGTGCAGGAGTAGGCCATTCAGCCCTTCGAGCCTGCACCGCCATTCAATATGAACATGGCTGATCATTCCTAATTCGTATCCTCTTCCTGCCTTTTCTCCATAACCCTTGATTCCACTATATTTGTGAGCTCTATCCAACTCTTTCCTAAATGAATCCAGAAACTGGGCCTCCACTGCCCTCTGGGGCAGAGCATTCCACACAGCCACCATTCTCTGGGTGAAGAAGTTTCTCCTCATCTCTGTCCTAAATAGTCTACCCCATATTTTTAAGCTGTGTCCTCTGTTCGAAACAGCCGAATCATGTTTCCTGCTGCCAGAGTGTCCAATCCTTTCAATATCTTATATGTCTCAATCAGATCCCCACTCAGTCTTCTAATCTCAAGGGTATACAAGCCCAGTCGCTTTAGTCTTTCAGTGCATGGTAATCCCGCCATTCTAGGAATTGACCTCGTGAACCTACGCTGTACTCCCTCAATAGCCAGAATGTCTTTCCTCAAATTTGGAGACCAGAACTGCACACAGTACTCCAGGTGTGGTCTCACCAGAGCCCTGTACGGCTGCAGAAGCACCTCTTTGCTTCTATATTCAATTCCTCTTGTTATGAAGGCCAGCAGGCTATCAACCTTCTTCACTACACGCTGTACCTGCACGCTTACCTACATTGACTGGTGTACAAGAACACCCAGATCTCTCTGTACTGCCCCTTTACCTAAATTGATTCCACTGAGATAGTAATCTGCCTTCCTATAACCATACATTTATCCATATGGATGCGGATCGTTATTCCTCTGCTCCCTACCCATTCCTCTATCTGTTTAGATGCAGCTTGCATCACTCTGTCGTGACTGTCTCTCCCACCTCCGCCAGCACAGCGTTCCAGACACCCTCCCCCCATTGCGGAAAGAACTTTCCATGCATATCTCCTTAACGTTTTCCCTCTCACCTTGAACTTTTGCATCACGGACATTTTGAGAAATCGTAGAATGGATATTCTTAGTTCGAGTCGCAAGAAAGAAAAGGCACAACAGAACCACGATTAAAAGATATAGGAGCATGCACTTGAAGCATTGAATGACCTTTTTTTTCTGAACCTGGGAATGGTTCTATGTGCTTCAGAAGACCCAATTAAGGAGTTTGGGATACTGCTTTCTGGAGCTCAAAACAAGTCAAGGTGATCGAATTGAAACACAAACGTTTCTTAAGGTGACATGACAGGGTCATTGCTGACAGGGCCTTTCCCCTTTTGGCAGAGGCAGGGACAAAAGTCTCAGCTAAAAGGAATACAATTCAAGACTAACCTCAGGATGACTTTTCTCTCTCTCTCAGATTGTTGTTAATATTTGGAACTACTTGCCAGAGAGAATTGTGGGTCCAGAGTCTTTGTCGTCATTGAAGTCTGAATGGACCAGTTATTGATCAGTCGGGAATCAAGGAATATTGAAATAGTTATCAACTTGCTGTTTAGCTTAGCTAAATTTAGGGTCCGAAATTCCTACTCGTCATATTATCTCTTCCCGTCTTTATCTCAGCATTTCGATAACCTTCACTATTTTCATCGCACTGTGTCACAAACGAAGCAGAAAGCTAACTGAGCTGCCCAGTCTCAATATCAGCACAACGGCAGCATATGAAGGTCGAAATTTAAAATACTGCTCTCAAATAGTGGTACATAAAACCAGCACAAATAAGAGCTCTGGAGGAAAAAAATCTTTAGAAACAGAAAACGATGATGGGAAGAATTGAAAAGGGAGGGGGTGTTCGTATGAGGCGGGTGACAGACACAGAGATCTGAGAGAGAGCCACAGAGTGAGGAAGAGAGTAATCAGTTTGATGAAGCAAAATGGAGACGCCAGGTGTATAGAGACAAAACTGGTAAAGGAGAGGGAAATGCCGAGTGAGCTGCTGAGAAGATGACACAGCACGAAAGGTGCAGAATTAAAGGAAATAAATGACAACGCCTTCTGGAATCCCAGGACGTCTCAGACCTTTCAACAGACACACAATGAGTGCTGTCACAGTTTTAATAGTTGAGACAAGGCAGTGAATTTGCACAGCCAGCTCCCAATTTTAGCAACAAAGTCATGGCTTATCTGATCGATGGCTAGTTAACCAGGCATCAGGATGGTGCCAAGCCTCCCGGGTGTCAGGGCCAGGCATGTCTCAGAGCGGCTCAGAATATATGCAAAGCGGAGATCGATATAAACATTAGAAACAACCACAGGGATAGCGGAAAGGATAAGGTTTGAAGGAGAGGATATGAGAAATTATAGCAGGAAATTATAGAATAGGCCCTCAAGGGAGGGTACATCGGGATTACTCCCGGTGCTAGATGCTAGTGATCGTAAGAATATGAGGATAAACTAGGTGCATGTATTGTTGAAGAGCCGGTGCAGGAGAGAAGTACATATAATTTTGGATCATTGGAATCTCTTCTGCAGTAGAAGTGATATGTATAAGGATGGGCTGCACATGAATTGGTTGGGGCCTAATCGGTTGCCTGAGACATTTGCTGCACCCTCCCGCAGGGTTTTGGACGAGAAGGGAGGGTGGGATTCAGAGAGACTGTGAGAAAATGGATCAGTCATGGCTGGTGTAGTGGGAAAAGTAAATAAAATAGTCAAAGTAGGCAGGAGCAAAACAGAGAATGAAGTAGGAGTGAAGAATTAAACAGCATATTTTTCAATGCAAGAGCCTGACGGGGAAGTCAGGATTGGAAACGTGGAACTGAGACATCATAGCAATTACAGAGATGTAGTTCAGGGAAGGTTGGGACTGGCAGCGTAATATTCCTGGGTATACATGCAATAAAAGGGACAGAAAGGGAGGTGAAGGTGGGGTGGGGATGTTGCCTTTTTAACTGAGATAACATTACAGCTGTAGTGGAGGGGGGTTTTACCAGGGAGAACGTCCGCTGAAATTATTTGGGTGAAACCAAGAAATATGAAAGAGTTAATCACCCTACTAAGATATTGCAATAGACTTCCCAATAGTCAGCGGCAAATTGACACCCACATTTTGAATGTGATCTCAGTTTGCTGATTTAAAAAAATGATAGGGTGGTAATGCTGAGAGTAACTGTCCTAACATAGATGGGACTGTCATAGTATTAAAGGATTGGATGGAGAGGAATTAATCAACTGCGCAGAATCCCTTTGTCTTCACTATATGGACATACCTTTTCGAGAAGGAGCAAAATTGACCATCAGTAGGAAATAAGGCGGAGTTGGTGACTGAAATGTCAGTGGGAGAGCAAGTGAGGCAAGTGATCATAATTATATTAGCTTTCACGACGATTTTGGAAAAAAATATAGACCGGATTTCGAAGGTAAAGTTCGAATTTGGAGTCTGGCCAGTTTTGACGGGATAAAGCAAGAAGTTTCAAAAGTTGATTGAGGTCTGATATTCTTGATAAAGGGACGGCTGAAAAAAATGTGAAGCCTTCAAAATGAAATAAGGAGCGTTTGGATACATTATGTTCTGATTGCTGTGAAGAGCAAAACTGGTAGGTGCAGAGAATACTGAGTGACAAGAGAAACAGAGAATCTGAGCAAGAAAAAAATAAGGAAGCGTATGTTAAGCGTAACGAGAAGGAATCGAGTGAAATTTACAGAGTATAAGGGTAGTAGAAGCAGACTTAAGAGTGAAAGACGAGAAAAATGGGACATGAATTATATTTTGCGAACAGATTTGAGAAAAATTCAAAAGGCTTCTCCAAATACGTTAAGGACATGGAAGCTAGGCAACATGGAGATTTAAATGCCGATATCCTCACCATGGAGGAGAGGTGGCGGACATTTTGAAACATATAGAGATGAAAGAATCTCTGAGACTGGGGCAGGTAAACCCTGGACCTCTGTGGGAATATAGAGACGTGATTGCAGGGCTCCTAGCATAGATATTCGTACCATCGACAGCCATAGATGAGGTGCCAGATGACTGGATGAAGGCTAACGTCGTGCCATTATTCAAGAAAGGTGATAAAAAATGAGGCAAGGAACATTGACTGGAGAACTTGACACCAGTGGTGTGCAAATTGTTGGGTAGGATTCTGAGAGGCAAAATCTCCATGTATTTGAAAAGTCAAGCTCTGGTTATGGACAGTCAACGTGGCTTGATGCATGGCAAATCATGTGTCATGAACTTCATTGATTAATTCATTTTTTTGTCGAGAATGCTGAAGTACAGTGAAAAGCTCTGTTTATGAGCCTCAAAGGCAGATCATAATTAACAAGGACATACAGACTAAAAAAACTTACATTGAAGCATGGGAGTTACATTTACAGGCGCTCTAGGCGAGAATAATGTTATGAAGAACAACATTATTGATGGTTGGGAATCCATTCATTAACCAATTAATGGCCAGGAACAAGCTGTTCCTGAACCGACTGGTGCGAGTGTTCAGGCTTCTACATTTCCTGCCTAATGCAAGAGGTGCAGCAGTTCATTACCGGAGTGTGATGGGTTTATGATGATGTTGGCAGTCTTTTCGTGTTTGTGAACCATATAAACGACTTCCTTGAATCGACTGTTTGCTTCCCTGACGGTATAGGCTGTGCACACCACTTTTTTTGTAGCTTCTTTATGTTCCTGGGCACAAGAGTTGCCATACGAGTCTGCTATGCATCTGGACCACATGTTTTAATGGGTCCATCGGTAAATGTTGGCGAGTGTCCTTATGGATATGACAAATTTTCTGAGCCTCCTCAAGAAGAAGAGGAGTTGTTATGCCTTAGTGACTCTTGTAACTACATGGGGAGCCAGGACAGTTTCTGGCTTATCGCCACTCTGAGGAACTTGACGCTGTCTACCCTCTCAAACTGAGTTCCCTTGATGGAGACGGGAGCGTGTTATACTCCTTCTTCCTGAAGTCAATCCATTTCGTTCAGGTTTACAGACGTTGACAAAGAGGGTTTGAAATAATGACTAGAGATTGATCAAGGCAGAATGATAGATGTTTTCTCTAAGGACCTCAGTGAGGCCTTTGACAAGGTTTCACCCGGTAGACTGCTTAAAAAGTTAGATCACGTGGAATGCGGACATACTTGGCCATGTGGATACAAAATTGACTTGAAGGAAGGGCGTACAGCGTGATGGTGGAGAGCTCCATTTTGTAATGGAGACCTCTGACCAGTGGCGTGCCGTGGGGATCAGTGTTGGGTCCTTTTTTTTGCCATTCATATATATGTTATGGATGTGCATATAGGACATAGTTTTCGTAAGTTTTCAGCTTACATCGAAATTGACAGCGTAGTGGAGAGACAAGAAAGTTTCATAAAAGTACAACAGGACCTTGATCAGAAAAGCCCATGGGCTGAGGGGAAATAGATGCAGTTTATAATAGGCAAATGTGTGGGACTGCATTTTGGTAAGACAAAACAAGGCAGAACTCAAACATTTAATATTAAGATCCTGGATACTGTTATCGAATAAAGAGGCCTTTGAGTGCAGTTGCATAGTTCCATGACAGTGGAGTCAAAGGTAGACATGTTCGTGGTGAAGACCTTCGGTATGCTTCCCTTTATTGATCAATGCATTTCATACTGCATAGGAGTTGGCAGGTCATGTTGCGGTGATGCAGGACAGTGATTATGTCCCTTCTAGAGTACAGTGGAGCCTCGAATATCCGAATACCAATTATCTGAATATCAGATTATCCGAAGGAGATCCAGGGGCCATGATTTAAATATTACAAGCGAAAAAAAAACTGTTTCAACACTGATCGCATTTTTTCCTCACATTACAAACGATCTCTGCTAAGAACAGTCCTGAACATAAATGAGAGCGCAGACACTGTCTCAAAATGACTGGCATTCCGTTCTCACTCTCTCTCTCTCCCCACACTTTCCCTGGAGTTCTACACAGAAGTAAACCCTTAAAAAACATTTCTCCAGATATTGTGTCTAACATTGTCCCATACAGGGTAAAGGTGGAATTTGTCAACAAGTTGTAGTTCAAACGTTGTGTGCATCTGCGTGTGTATGTGTGTCTGTCTGTGTGTGCACGCGCGTACGTGCTATTTGGACACTTACCCCAGAAAGGTAGCAGCAGTCTTACAGTTGGTATCCAGTCTGGCTGCCAGCAAACGGGAGTGGGAGGCCGGTGTCGTGTGCGCGAACAGGGTTCAAACGGTGTGGGGCATGGACATAGTGTGGGGCGGTGCTGGACTGGGTTGGAGGTGTGTGGGTGGCGTTGCTGGCCAGGGTTGGGGCGGGGAGGGGCGGTATTGGACGGGGTTTTGGGTGCGGACGGGCGTGGTCTTGCGCACTGTGTACTGCAGTCTCCTGAATAGGGAACAGACTTAATAAAAAGACTCCCGAGCGCTGCAGGAAAGGAAGTGAAGCGTTTAACCGAATAATCAATTATTGATACGATATAGTGCCTGCCCACCTCCTTCAGATAATCGAGGTTCCCCTGTATTGTATCTCGTTCTGGTCTTCCCTGCCTTTGGAAAGACGCTGTTAAACTTGAGAGGGTTCTGAAAAGATTCACAGGGAATTTGCCAGGGCTGGAGTATTTGAAATACAGACAGATGCTGAATAGGTTATGAGTATTTTTTCTGAAGCATCAGAGCTGGAGAGATATTAAGGTTTACAAAATCTTGGGAGACACGAGTATGATAAATAGTCCAAAATCAGAGGGCGTAAGTTTAAATTGAGAAGGGGAAGACGTAAAAGGGTCCGAAAGAGCAACGTTCACAGAATGTGGTGCCTAGATGGAATGAAATGCCAGAGGAAGTGGTGCAGGCTGTTAGTGACAATATTTTTAAAAAGCATCTGATTAGGTATGTGAGATGAAAGTGTTTGAGCGATACAGTTCAAATGCTGACAAATGGCACTAGATTATTTTAGGTTTTCTGGTCGACGGGTGGCGGGAGAGGGAGTGGGCGGTGTCGACCAAAGATTCTGTTTCCATACTGATATTTCAAAGACAATTTGAGTGTAGTTATTGGTGCCACAGCGCTGGGGGTAAATCCTGAGGTCTGCCTCAAAGAAATATTTGAGTTTGAGGAGGTTCAGGCCTAGTTGGAGATACTCCAATGGGAACTGGGATTACTCTGGATTAGAGAATAAGGAAATTTAATTTCAAAATTAGTTACCTGCATCTGATCATGCAAAGGGGGAGCAGTCCTGTTATACAGTGTCAGCAGCAGATATGTAATCGGAAAGGACAGTCATACCAAAATGATTGGAAAAAAAATAAATAGTGGTTTAGGCATAATCTTTTGAAGACCTATTCTGCCGAATTGCAATGGACTTATAAACATACACTTGAGCTTTTCCCCATGCCAATCATGACTTCAAAAAGCAACAGCAATTCTTCATTTTGAGCAAAACATTGCCACCATTTGAACCTTGGATGACAAGAGAAATCGTCCGACTAGCCAAGAGGAAAAGGGAAACCTATGTATTGTTTAGGCAGCTAAGAACAGAATGGGCCCCGGAGGAATATCAGGAGAGGATGACAAATCTTAAAAGAGGAATCAAGCAGGCTAAAAGGGATCATGAATTAAGGAGAATCACAAAGCCTTTTATTCTTACATAAAAAAGCAAGTGGGTAACTAGAGAATGCTTTGGACCACTTAAGCATGACGAAGGAAGGCTGTATGTTGAACCTGAGAGAATGGGTGAGATTCTGAATGATTACTTTACATCAGTGTTCACTGAGGAGAGGAACGTTATGAATGTTGAGATTAGAGATAGAAATCTGATTACTCTGAATTACGTTGACATAAGTCGGGAAGATGTGTTGGGTATGCCAGAGGTTATTAAGATGGACAAATCCTCTGGACCGGATGGATCTATCACAGGTAACTGAGGGAGGCGAGAAAGTAAATAGCTGGGGCCCTGACAGCCATCTTTGTAGCATCCTGAAACGCAGGTGAGTTGCTGGATTACTGGAGTGTTGATCATGTTATACCACTGTGCAAGAAGGACAACAAGGATGTTCTGGGTAACTGCAAAACAGTGAGCCTGACGTTAGTGATCTGAAAGGTGCCGGAGAAAGTACTGAGGGATAGGATCTATTTATATTTAGAAAAGAACTGGCTTATCAGTGATAGGCAACATGGTTTTGTGCGGGGGAGACATTACTGAGTTAATGAAGTTTTTTGAGAAAGTGACCAAGTTGACATATGAAGGAAGGGCTTTGATATCATATACATGGACATTAGTGAGGTATTTGATAAGGTTCCCCATGGAAAACTAATATAGAAAGTGAAGTCACATGGTGTGCAGGGTGTTCTAACTCAGTGGATAAATAACTGGTTGAGCAACAGCAGTCAGAGAGTAGTAGTTGATGGGACATTCTCAAAAAGTAGAAAGGTTACCAGTGGTGTTCCACAGGGATCAGTGCTGGGGCCACTGCTGTTTGTGATATCCATATAATGATGTGGAAGAGGGCACAGTTGGTATGATCAGCAAGTCTGCAGATGACCCGAAGATTGGTGGTGTAGCAGAAAGCATAAGGGACTGTCAAAGTCTACAGGAGAAAATAGATATACTGCAGAGTAGTCCATAGAAGTTGCAATCAAGACAAATGTGAGGTGATGCATTCAGACAGGTCAAATTCGAGAGCGAACTATGCAGTGAATGGAAGAGAATTGGGAAAAGTTGATGAGCAGAGAGATCTGGGAGCGCAGATCCATTGTACGCTGAAGATTGCTGCACAGGATGGATACAGTGTTCAAGAAGGCATATGGTATGCTTGCCTTCATCGGGTGGGGTGTTGCGTACAAGAGCTGGCAGGTCATGTTAAAATTGTGCAAGACATTGGTTCGGCTTCATCTAGAATACTGTGTAAAACTCTGGTCGCCACATTACCAAAAGGACGTGGACGATTTGGAGACGGTGCAGAGAAGGTATACGAGGATATTGCCTGGTCTGGAAGGTGCCAGCTATGATGGGAGATGTGTACGTTAGGTTCATTTTCATTCGAACTAAAGGAGATTGAGGGGCGACCAGATTGGGGTTTACAAATTCGTGAAAAGTATAGACAGGGTAGATAAAGATAAGCCTTTATCCCGGGGGGAAGGATCCAAAAACGAGAGTACATGCTTTCAAGGTGATAGGTGAAAAGATTAAGGGGATACACGCAGCAAGTACTTGATGCAGAGGGTGGTGACTGTCTGTAACGCGTTTCCAGCAGAGGTGGTAGAGGCATGCGCTGTAGATTCGCTTAAGATGCGTGTGGACAGATGCATGATTAGGTGGCGAGCAGAGGGACACAGATGCATAGGAATTAGACGACAGATTTAGACAGTACAACTGGTTCGTCTCCGGCTTGGAGGGCCGAAGGGCCTATTCTTAGGCTGTAAATTTTCTTTATTCTTTGTTTTGATTCATTTGGTTTTCTGTTTCCCATGTCTGATGAGGAGATGGTGGCAATGAAACCGGTTCTCTTGGAAAGAAGATCGGGACACTTCGAAAGCACCACGTGAGCCCTCAGTACCTTGTCTGTTATTGTTATATCCTTTAAAGTAACCCAGTGGGTGAGAATTAGCTGGAGAGTAACTCTCCTCAGGGAGACAGGAGCAGGCTAAAAGTCTGACAGTGCACACAATTTGCAGAAATATTTCCAGTTCAACTTTGTGAGGGGAAAACAATTTCTAACTGTTGGACAGTTGCTCAGAGGGTTAAATATTTGAATCTAACATGAATGTCACTGGTTAAAAGACTCAATTCAGTGTCTTAGAGTTCAGCATAAGCTGGATTTGACCCAGGGTAAAGGCTGCAAAGGTGCCAGCATCACACTGTGCGCTTTTCAGTTCAGTGCACATGGTCTACGTTCAGAAGAGTGAAGAATGCCAGTCTTATACACAGTAAACAATGCATCACTATGGACAACACGTCCGTTGTACACAGCTAAATGTCCAAACTTAAGTCTCCCACACAGTCGCTGTTATAATTCTGCAGGCATTGTCTTACTGAGTACAACTCAGAGGCTGCATGCTGTTGAGAATCCAAATATCAGTTGGCCTGAACTATAAACACTCTACACAATATATTACTGTGAATAACCCACAGCTTGGACAATACTGACTGTCCAAATATATGGTGTCCAGCAAGGTATACTTTGGATTACCGTTGACAATGCACAAATACAATAGACAGAAGGGTAAAGGAGAGGAGGATTGGTTTTGAAATATAAGTGGTACAAGTTGCTCAGCAAAGACAGGGAGCAGAGGAAAGGAGGCATATTTGCCAGGCTTGTAAAGGATGGCATTTTAGTGCTGGGGGAAAAAAGCGGTTCTACACTGTTCAAGGGCATAATCAATTAGAGAAGCTTGAAGGAATAAGAAAGGTGCAATTACATTGTTCGATCAACTTGTGAGAGGGATGCACATAAAATAAATCCTGCGGAGGAATTAGGGAGAAATATGAAATTTTAAAGTTATTATAATAATCACCCAGACGTAGATTTGAACAATTACACTGTAAGTGACAGAGAGAGAGAGGGAGAGAGAGAGAGAGAGAGAGAGAGAGAGAGAGAGAGAGAGAGAGAGAGAGAGAGAGAGAGAGATAGAGAGAGAGAGAGAGAGAGAGAGAAGTGACTGATACTGTATACAGGAGAGCTCCGAAAAAAGCGTGTGTCCAGTCCAAGAAGAATTGACAAATTGTGAAATAACTGCACAGAGGCCGTTATCCCGTCAGCAGGTAATCCTTTATTTTCTTGTGAACATTTCAGTAGCTACAGGCAGCCAGCTCAGAGCCAATACCCTGAACTGAGGAAACTCTAAATCGCTGTTAATTTGATCTCCAGAGCTTCCTCATTGTGCCCAGGTTAACAGCATCAATCAAGGATGTCATAGTCAACAAAATCCATCTGGTTCCAATAAAGATACTTGGATTCTTAGCTATAAGGAGGGCCAAATGGATCAAGTGAGAACATATCTAGGAAACGATGGTCATCATATCAGGATGCTCAGGTTGATAGTAGAGAACATTGCTTAATGCAAAGTTAGACATGACAGAGATACACCTTCAAGAGGCGAGTAGGGGAGCCAGAAAGACTGCAATGACAGGTTGATGGAAGAGACTGCAACGAAGCAATGACCTAGCTTTAAAGAGGAGATGACCAAGTTGCAATTAAGTTATATTTTCTTACTTTCGAAAGATCGAACAAATAAATGCACATCACGTCAGTTGATCAAGGAGAAAAGTTAACGGCCGAAATGTGGGTTAATGAAACGTGTTAGGGAGAAAATGCAATTGAAAAACAAATGGAAGAGAGAAGATTCAATCTGAGATGAAAAATCATAATGGAGAAACAAAGCAGAATTACCAGAAAAGTCTGACAGCTAACAAGGACTGTCCCAAAACGTTCGATAACGTTTACAAACAGTTAAGCACAAAAGGCAAACAAAAGCTGTCTGGATGGTGCACGACAAAAACAAAACACGTAGAAGCAGAGGGCTGAAACATTTTTTCATGAACTTAAATGGGGAGAGAACATGACGCAATAAAATTTGCAAATGACATCAAGATATATGGGGAAGACGGCAGAAGGAGGATGCAGACTCACAAGGATAAGTTGAACAAGTGGGCAAGCATCCCACAACTGGAATATATGGTGAGAAAATGGCAATTTAAACAGCCTGGATTCAAACGTTAAGAGGAGCAAATATAACTTCAACACCCACTGCAAAATACCAAGGGATTCACATCTTGAGGCGCACAAGTCCCAAACAGTTTTTGTATAAATACAGGTCTTAATGAAGAGAGTTAGTAGGTTGCTTTCCTTTATCACAGGATGGAGTTGAAATGCCTCTCGCTCTCCAAGGACGTGTGTGACTACAAATCTTTCTCTCCCCTGAAGGCGGAAGAGATTAGAGGTTTTTGGAAGTGAACAGATTCTTGTCGACAGAGGAATGCGAATGTTGTTGAAGGCTGAAAGACATGTGGAATTAGAAAGACAATAGAATCAACCCTGACCTTACAGAATGGTACAGCAGCCTCGAGGTGATCTGAAGGGATTATGTTCTGCTCTTGACTGTTAGCTTCCACAATTGTGAATAAACAAGCTCTTCCTTAGACATTTCCCATGGCTCTGTTTAGCCTCAAAGATAATGCCTCCAGTTTCGCAGTGTGATCCCTTCATATTCTGCTCATCTCTCTATCCCCCAATCTCTGTATGCCCCCTGTCTCTTTCCTCTCTCTCCAACAACTCTCTCTCCCCAATGTTCCCTCTCAGCCACAATGTATCTTCCTCTCACGCTCTGTCCCCTACTCACTCTCTCCCCGCTAACATCATACTCTCTCACTGTCCTTCTCCCCCTCAGTCTCTCTTCTTTTTCATCCACCACCCTCTCTCTCCGCCTCACATTTTCCTCCATTTTCTCTCTCCCTGACTCTAACTCAGCCACAACTCACTTACTCTCTCACTCTCTCTCCATGCCCTCGCTCTTTCTCTCCCTCAACCTCGAATCTTCGTCTCGCTCCCACCCTCTCCAATCTCTCTCTCCCACCCCACTCTCTGTCTCATTATGCCCCACTTTATTTACATCCCCTTTTTCCCCACTCCCTCACGCAACTCTCAATTCCCCCCAATTCTCTCCGTACACCACAATGTCTCTCTCTCCAGCCCGCCATCTCCCTCTCACCCACTCTCGCTCTCCACCCTCAGTATCGCTCTCCCACATTTTCCCACTCCACACCACTCCCTCTCTCATCCACTCACTCTCTCCCAAGGCTCAATCGCAATATTTCCCTCCCCACCCCACACTCTCTCCCAACAAGAATCTCTCTCTCCCCATACTCGCTCGCACTCCACTCCCGCTCTCTCACTCACTCGCCCTCGACTCTCTCACGACGCCTCTATCTCCCCTCCTGCCTCCTCGCCATCCAATCTCTCTGTCTGCCCACACTGTCTGTCACTCACCACCCCACTCTCTCCCACCAACTATCTCTCCCCACACACTCACACTCTCTCCAGCCCCACTCGCTCTCGCTCACTCCCAAGACTCTCTCTCACGATGCCTCCTTCTGCCCTACTGTCTCTCTCTCCACACACTCTCGCTCTCTCTGGACACACTCTCCCTCTGACTCACCACCCTACTCGTCCTCCGACTCTGTCTCTCTTCCCACAATCTTTCTTTCTCTCCATACCCGACTTTTTCTTCAACTCCACTGCCCCTTTCTCCCCTCCAATCTCTGTCTCTCCCCAACTATCTCTGCCCAACCTCTCTCCCCACGGCGCTCTCACCTTCCCTGTCTCTGCCTTTCCCCTCTCACAAACTCTATCCCTCTAATCTCTCTCCACTCTCTGTCTCCCAACCACACTTTCTCTCTGTCATCCCATGCCTTCTCTCGCTCCTAATTTCTTTCTGACCCCACCACACTCTCTCTCCACCCAACTGTCACTCTCCCCACTCTCTTCCCTTACATTTTAACGCTATCCCAATATTTCCCTTCCTCTCTCTCTACTACCCCTCTCTATTGATCCCACCACAATTACTCTCCATCCCCCTCTCTCACACCCACCACACTCTCACTCTCCACCCCCTCTCTCATACACACCACACTCTCACTCTCTACTCTTTGGCTGCCTTGCAATTCACTCTCACTCCTCAACCACACTCTCTCCCCAACTTTTTATCTCTTCTTTATCCGTCCACCAATACGCCACCCCTTTTCAAGTACCCGCCTCTCTCTACTCCATTCTTTTCACCCGTCGCCTACTCTCTCTCTCTCCACCGGTTTACTCTCCCCACCACTCTCTCTCCCTTCACTCCACGCACTAACACTCTCTCCACCACTCCATCCCCTTCTCTCCTCCCCTCATCACTGGCTTTTCTCCTCTTGCCTGACACTCTCTCTTCCCACACCATTCGCTCGCCTCTTCTTCACCCACCGCTCTCTCTCCCCTACATTCCCTCCCGCAAATTATCTCTCCCACTCTTCTCCACCAATCTCTCTCCCCCTCTTCCCACACCTCCCACCATTCTAGCACATCCTCTTCTCAACTCCCCCAAAACTCTCGCCCGATCTTCCTCCTACCCCACGGCTCCCTCTCCCCATTCCCCCTGCCTGACAATCACCCTTCCACTCTTCCCTCCTCCCCACCCCTCTCTACCCTTCTTCCCCAATTCGCCAGTATTCTCGCTCACCCTCTTCTCCATTCCCCGACAACTGTCTTTAGCCCTCTTCCCCCTTCCCCAATCTATCTCCCCCTCTTCCCCACATCACTCTCACTCCCCCTCTTTCTTCTCCCCACAACTCTCTCTCCCTCTCTTTCCCCCTCCACCATTCTCTCACCACCTTTCCCAGCACTGTCTACTCATCTTCCCCACCATTCTCCCACTCCCTTCCCCATCAGTCTCTCCTTTTTCATCCCTACCCCATCCACTCTCTCCCACTCATCCCACCCCAGCTCACTCTCTCCCACTTCTCCCATCTCCCAAAAATCTCTGTCCTTTTCCACCCTTTCCACATCACTCCCTCTTGCTATCTTCCACACTGCACCCACCAGTGTCTCTCCTACTCTTCCCTCCTCCCATCACGACTAGCTCTCCCACTCATCCCCCTGCCTCCATCATTCGCTTTCCCCTTCCCCCTCCCACACCACTCTCTCTCCCCTCTTTGCCTTCAACTCAACATGCTCTCCCATTTTCCCCACTCCCCCACCAGTGCCTCTGGCCGTCCCCTTTACCCTCAGCACACTCTCTCTCCTTCTTCCTTCCACAGCTTTCTCTCCCCCTTTTTCCTGTTCCCACATCAATCTCTCTCCCCCTTAATTCACCTTCCCCACCACTCTCTCTCCCCTCTTTACCCCTTCCCTCAAAATACACTCCCATCATCTTCCGCCCTCGCACACTACTCTCTCTCGCCCCCTCTTCTGGCCAACACACCTCTCTCCCTTTGCCAACCCACTCTCTCCCATTCTAACCCCTCACCACCACACACTCTCTCCTTCTCCCCCCTCCCCTTCATTCTCATTCCCCCTCTTTTCCCTCCCACAACCATCCTCTCTCCCCTCTTCCCCACACGGTCTCACATTTGTTCACACCTCAGCCCACTATCTCTCACCCCTTCCCCAACATACCATTCTCCCTCCCTTCTTAACGCTTCCCCTAACTACACTCCCACCTTTCACCACCATTCTCGCTCCCCTGCGTCACCCCTCCCCACCACTCTCTTCCCCTCTTCCCGCCTCCACCCATATCATTCTCGCCGCCTCTTCACCCCTCCCCACTTTTCTCTCTCCCTCTATTCCCCATATCCACCACCCTTTCGCTCTCTTCCTCCTTTCTCCACCAATCTCCGTTCCCTCTTCCCCGTCCCTATCATTCTTTCTACCCATGCCCCAACACACTCTCTCCACACTTCCCCAACAAGCTCTCTCATCCTCTGTCCCCTCCTCTCCTGCCTCTCATACTCTTCAAAACAGCACTCTCTCACCCTCAGCCTTCACCACTCTCGCTCTCCTTCCCCGTACCCCACCACTCTCTCTCCCCTCTTCGTCTTCAACTCAACACGCTCTCCCCATCTTCCCCACAACCCCAGCAGTCTCTCTCCCCTTCCCCTCCACACTCAGCCCAACATTCTCTCTTCCCCTCTTACCCCAATTTTCTCTCTCCACTCTTCCCCCAGCACTCTCCCTCCCCCACTTGGCTCTTTTCCTCTCCTGGCAACTCTCTCTCACCCCTCTTCACACATAACCCCAACATTCTGTCTCCTCCTCTTCACACCTCCTGCAGCACTCTCAACCCCTCTTCATCCATCCCCACATCACTCGCTCTCGGCCTCTTCCCCCTGCCCCACCACACATTCTCACTTGTTCTTTCCCGCACCACTCTCGCTCCTCTCTTCCCACCCCACTCTCTCCAACTCTTACGTCCTCCCGACCATTGTATATCCCCCATTCCTCGCTCCCCCACCACTGTCTCTCCCCTCATCCCCACCTCTCTCTCTCATCCTCTTCCGCTTCCCTAACCACGCTGTCTCCAGCTCTTCCCCGTCCTCACACTACTTTCTCTCCTCCTCCTCCCCACTACTCTTTCTCACCCATTTTCGCCACAGCTCTCCCTCCACTATTACCCTGCCCCGACCAGGATCTCTCACGTTGTCCCCCAACGACCACTACTCTTTCCCACTCTCTCGCCAGCAGTTCCGCCTCCCCTCCACAGCCCCTTCACCCTTTCCCCTTAACCAATCTCTCATCCCCTCTTCCCTTCCCTGAAAACTCGCCCTCCCCTTATCCCTCTCGTCTTCCCCTCTCTCTCCCCTTCCCCCAACTCTGTCTCCCCTTCTTCTCCAAAGCAACATTACTCTCTCACCCCATCTTCCCCTTCCATTCTGTCTCCCCTTCTCCCAAGCAACACGACTCTCTTCCCCTTACACTCACCATGAACACTTGGTCACCCGCTCTTCCCCACCACGCAGTCTCCCCCTCTTTACCACACCGCAATCTCTCACTCTCTTCCGCCTTCTCCCACCACAACCTTTGCCCCACTTCACCCTCTCCCCACCAACCTCTCTCGCCCACTAGCCCCTCCCCAACGTTCTGCCTCCATTCTTCCCACGACACCTCTCTCTCTCCATCTTCCCAAACGAGTCTTGCCTCACCTCTTCGCTCCACCTCTCTCTCTCTCTGCCCTCTTACATTCACCACTCTCCCTCACTTTATTTCCCGAACCACAAGCTCTCATCCTCTTCCTCTCGCCCCAACACACTCTTTCCCCTTCTCCCTCCCCGCACCTCTCTGTCTCCCCTTCCCTCCACCACTGTGTCCTCTTCTGCATGTTCCCCAAGCACTCTCTCTCCCCCTCGTACACCTCCCCAACAGATTCCCTCCCATCTTCCGCTCTATCAAACCACTCTTCTCCCCCATTTCCCCATCACACTATATCACCATATTCCTCCGCCCCTACCACTCTCTCTCTCCCTCTCTTACCACACCATGGTCTCTTCCCCTCTTCACCATGAACTGTGTTGGCACAGTTTCCCCCTTTTCCCCACGCCCCGAGCAGTCTCTCTTCCCCTTCCTCTCTTCCCCAGAACACTCTGTCCACTGTTGGGAGAAGATTTGTAGCTCGGGTGCTCGTTGTTGTGGTTCTGTTTGCCGATCTTGGAATTTATATTGCAGACGTTTGGTCCCCTATCTCGGTGACATCCTCAGTGCTTGGGAGCCTCCTGTGAAGAGCTTCTGTGATTTTTCCTCCGGCATTTATAGTGAGTCCACTATTCCCGCCTCCCGCCACCGCTTTCCCTCCCCTCTTCCTCGTCCCCACACCACTCTCTCTTCCACTCTTCTCCCTCAACACTCTCTCTCCTTCCTCTCACCCCTACCGCACTTCCTCTGCCTCTTCCCCCTCGTGCCAACACTCTCTCTCCCTTTCCCCTCTACCAACGCTCTCCCACCCCTCTTCCCCATCCCACACTACTCTGTCTACTAGCTTCCTGCCTCCTCACCTCTCTCTTTGCTCCTCTTCCCCCTCCCACACCACTCTCAACCTCTTTTAACCCCTCTCCACAGTGCACACTCTCGCCCTCATGTTTCCTTCCCCTCCAATCTTTCTCGCCGTATTCACCCCTCTGCCACCACTCTCACTCCGCCTGATGCCCCCATCACACACTCTCACACTCTTCCACCCTTCCACACAATCTCTCTCGCCTTCTAACACCAAACCACTTTCTCGTCTCCTCTTCCGCCCACCACCCCTCTCTCCCCTCTTCCTTTCCACTCTCCCCCATTGTTTTCCCTTTCCATCACACTCATTCCCTTCATTCTCTCTCCCTCTTCTCTCATACACCACCACTGTCTCTCCACTCCTCCCCACCACACTCTCTCCGCCTCTTCACACCTCATCTCACCCTCTCTACCCATCTTCCTCACCCACACACTCTACCACACTTCCCCACCACGCCATTCTCCCTGCCCCTGTTACCCCCCTCTTACCACACTCTCTCCAACTCTTCCCCCACGATTTTCTCTCTCCCCTTCTTCACCCTGCCCTCACCACTCTCTTCCCCTTCTTCCCCTCCACACACCACGTTTTCTCCACCTCTTCACCCCTCCCAACTTCACTCTCTCCCCTCTTCCTCCTTTCTCCACCGCTCTGCCCCTTCTTCCTCCCTCCATTACTGTCTCTCCACATGAACCAACCACACACTTTCCCCTCCCACAACTGTCCCCATCTTCATCCCAACACTTTCTGCCCTCCCCACCACCGCTGTCCTCCACTCTTCCTCAACCTTCTCTCTTCCCCTCTTCCTCACCCCATTCTACCCCCTTCCACAATGTTCTCTCCCCCTCCTTCCCCTTCCTCTCTCCCCAGAGCACTCTTTCACCCCTCTTCACACATATCCACAACATTGTCTCTCCTCCTCTGCACCCCCAACACCACTCTCAACCCTCTTCACCCATCCCCTCACCAATCGCTCTCAGCCTGTTCCCCCTCCACACCACACTCCCTCCGCCTCATCAACTCTATGACAACACACTCTCCCCCACTTTCCCCCACCACACTCTCTCACCCTCTTCCCCCTCCTCACTATCGCCCCACCCTCTTCCCCAACATTCTCTCTCCCCTCTTCCCAATACCACTTTCTCTCCCCTTCTTTCCCCTCCTGCAACAAGCTCTCTCCCCCTCTTGCCCCCAGCACTCTCTCCCCCTCTTCCCACCAGCACTCTCTCTCCCCATTACCCCTCCCCAACCTCTCTCTCTCCCCTTTATCCCAACCTCTCCGCAACACTCACTCTACCCCTGTTCCCCAACCACTGTGTCTCGCCATCTTCACCCGTCCCCAACACTGTCAAACCCTCTTCCCAATCCCCACACCACTCTCTCTCTCCATTCTTCGCTCCTCCCATAACTCTCTCTCCATCTCTTCCCCCTCCAATGTCTATCCCCTCTTTCCCCTAACAACTGTCGTTCCTCTCTTCCCACCACAATTCTCTCATCACTACCCCCAGCACGCTCTCCACCTCTTAACCACCTCCCCCAACACTACATCTCCCCCACTCTTCCATTCCCCACCACTCTTTCTCCCCCTCATTCACCCACCCCCACAAATCTCTATCCACTCTTGGCCCCTCCCCTTCAATCTTCCTGCACTTCCCCAACACTCCTCCACTCACTGTCCTCCTCTTTCGCCCACCAAACTCTCACTGCCCTTATTACCGCTCACCTAAACTCTCTCTCCACCATCCCCACCACTATCTTTCATCTCTTCCACACTCACCGCACTTCTATCTCTCCCCATCTTACCCACTCACCCATTGCTGTCTCTCCCCCACACTCCCTCCTCCCGCTTGTGTCTCTCCTCCTCTTCAACCCAACACCCTCCCTAACACTCTTTCTCCCCTCGCCCCGTCCGGCACCACTGCCTCTCTCCTTCTCTTCCCTCCTTCCACACCCCACCACACTCTCTCCCGTCTTCTTCCCTCAACCCATCGCGCTCTCCACCGCTTCCCCTGCCCCTCACCGCTCTCTCGCCGCCTCTTACCCACACATCCCGCCACTCTCTCTTCCCACCAACACTCTCTCTCACCCCTTCTCCCCACTCCTCTCTCCTACTCTTACCCACTGCCCCACCGCACACTCTCCTACTCTTTCCCCACCAGCACAACACTCTCACGCCCTCTTCACCCCGTCCCCACCACACTCTCGCGACATCTTCTCCCTCCCCTACCACTCTCTCCCCTCTTCCACACCACTACTCTCTCTTCACCTCTTCTGCCCATAATGTGCTCTTCCTTTTTTCACTTCTACCCCAACACTCTCACTCCTACTTCACTCATCACTGTCTCCCCTTTTTACCCTCCCCATCACTTTTTCTAACCCTCTTCCCAACCTCACTCTCTCCCTTTCATTCCCACTTCCGCACCACTCTCTGTACCCCTCTTCCCCAATATTCTCTCTCCCTTTCATCGCCCCACCACTCTCTCTACCCCTCATCCCACTCCCACGCTCTCCCCCTCTCTTCCCAATCCCGCACTTTCTCCCTCTTAAACCCTCGTCTACCAGTCTCTCTCCCCAGTTCCCACGTCTCCACCACTCTCTCTCCCCGTCTTGCCCCCTCCCCCACTCTTCCCCCTCTTCCCCGCTCATCCCACCAATCTTTCCCCCCTCTTCCCCATCACCACTCTCTCTGCCTGTCTTCCCACCGCAACTCTCTCTCATCTCTCTCCCCAACACATTCTCTGTCCCTCTTATAATCCCTCCCCGACACTGTATCTACCCCACTTCCCCATCTCACTACCCTCTCTCTCACAATCACCCCCACAAGTCTCTCTCCCGTTCTTGCCCCTCCACCCACCTCTGCACCACTTACACCCTCCACACCACTGCCTCACCCCTCTTTCAATCTCACCGCACCTCTCGCTCTCCCCCTCTTACATCCGCCCAAGAACAGTACTCTCTTTCCCTCCTCCCTTTCACGACACCAATCTCTCCCCCTCCTCCCCTACCCCGACCACTCTCTGTCCTCATCTTCCTCGTCCTCCCACCGCTATCTCTTCCCCTCTTCACCCCACCACACTGTCTGCACATCTTTCCCCACTCCCTCTCTCACTCTTTCCCCGTCCCCACCACTCTCTCTTCTCCTCTTCCCTCCGCCCACACCACCACACTCTCTCCCCTTCTCCACACCACTCTCTCTGTCCCTCTTACCTGCTGCACCCATCACTCTTTCTTGCCACCACCACTGTCTCATCTCTTCTCCCCAACATTCTGTCCCCCTCTTACCCTATACCCCCAACACTCTCACTCTTTCTCTTTCCCCACCTGCGCAAATCTGTCACGCCCTTTTCACCGCTTTCCCACCACTCTCTCTTGTGACCTCTTCCCCCACCTTACCCTCTCTCCCTGTTTCCCCACCATTCTCTCTCCACCCCTTCTCTATCACTCTCTCTCCTCCTCATCCCACACTATTCTCTCTTCCCCTCTTCTGACCACAACGCGCACTCCCCTTTTTAAAATCTTCTTCCACCACTCTCACTCCCTATCTTCCCACATCACTCTCTTTCCCCATCTTCCTAGCATCACTCTCTCTCCCCCCTCACCCCCTCCCCCAATCTCTCCCCTCCCTCACCCCGCCGCTCTCTTCCCCTTCCCGGCCTGCCCCACCACTCCTTCCCCTCTTCCCCGCTCCTCCCACCAATCTCTCTCACCATCTTGCCTCACAAATCTCTCTCCCCAACTTGTCCACACCTCACACTGCCCTCCTCTTCACCGTCACAAACCTCTCTTCCACTCTTTCCCCGACCACACTCTCTGCCCCTCTTCAGCCAACCACACTCTGTCACTATTTCCGCACCAGTCCCTCTTCCCCTTTCCCCCACCAAGCTCTCTCCCATCGTTACTCCACCAGTCTCTCTCCTCCTCTTCCACACCATGCTCTGTTCCAACCTTCCCCACCACTCTCATTACCCCACTTCCTCACCCATTAACTCTCCCTGAATTCCCCCAACCCACCACTCTCTTTCCCCCTTGCCCCCAACACAGTCCATCCTCCTCCAACCCCAGCGCTCTCTCTCCCCTCTTCACGCCGTCCTCTCCTACAACTTTCCCTCTCCATTTTCCCCAATCTCTTTCCGCCTCGTTCCCGCAGTCCACCACTCTCTCTCTATTCCCTCATTACTCTCTTTCACGATTCCTCCCACTCCCTCCTTTCCTCCCAACACCCAACTCCCTCTTTCTGCCTTTTTGTCTCTCTCCACTCCACACTCTTTCTCCGACACTTCTCTCTCATCTCACTCAGTCTCTTTCTTCCAAGTTTTTTCTTTCCCCCACTCTCTGTCTCTCCTTCTTCCCAAATCGCTCCTTCATTTGCAAACTCTTTCTCCCTTCTCTACCACTCTTGCTCTCTGTCCCCACTCCTTCTCTCCTCCCCACAATTCATCTCCCCCAGAATGTCTCTTTCTCTCCCTATCCCTATTGTCTCTCGCAGCACCCTCTCATTCTCTCCCCGGCTCTCACAGCCCCATGCTTTCTCTCTTATCCAGCCTCTCTCTCTTTCCCATTCTCATTCTGATCCTCCTGCTTTCTCTCTACATCCCCACTGTTTTTCTCGCCCCTCTTTATTCTCACTCTTTCACCACTCTCTCTGTACCCCCACTCTCTCACTCACTCCCATTCAGTCTCTGCTCACCATACTTTCTCTAGCCTCTCCATTCTCCCACCGCCTGTCGCCGCCCCTACTTGCTCTTTTTGTCCTCCACATATTCTCTGTATCACTCCTCACCCTAACTACCATCCCAAACTCTTCCTCTGCCACCCACAGACTCCCCACAAATCTGGCTCTGTATCCAAATCTCTCTCGCTCTCCCTGACCACTCTCTCTGCTAATTGCTCCCTCTCCGTATAAACGCTCTCCCACGCACTACTCCCTTCCTCCTCTTACAAACATTCTGTCTCCCCATTCACGCCCCTCTTTATCCCTCCCCACTCTTCCCCCCGCCCTTTTTTCACACCCCACTCTCTATTTCTTGCCCTATTCTATATTCCTCATTCTGTCCATCTTTCTCGCTCCCCACTTTCTCTCACTGACTCCCAACGTCTCTCCACCCTCGTTCTCTCGCACCCCATAACTCGTTATTCTCTCTCAATCCCTACCCCCTCACCCTCTCCCAGTCTGTCTCTCCCTCCCACAATCATTGAATCCCGACAGTCTGGAAAGGAACCCTTCAGCTAACAAGTTCACACCGATCCTCAAAAAGTAACCAACCCAGTCCCATTCCTCAACCCTTTTCTCTGCATTTGCCAATAACCAACAGATCTCTGAACACAATGTGTAATTTAGCATGGCCATTTCACCTAACCTGCACATCTTTTAATTGTGGAAGGAAACTGATGCATGCGGCAGAAACCCACGTGTCCACACAGACAGCTGTACTGGAATCGAACCCGGGCCCATTGCGTTTTGAGGTAGCAGAGCTAATCATTGAGCCACTATGCTCTTTCACTCTTCCTCTCTGCCACACTCGACCACACCATTACTCTCTCTCTTTCTCCCAATCCTTCTCCCACAACCTCTCTCACTCTCTCTCTCCCTAACACTCTACGCTCCCTTATTCCCGCTCGTCCGCTGATTATCTCTCAGTCGTTCCCTCTCTCCCGCTTCCTCTGTTTAACATTTTGTCTCGCTTCTTCATTCCTTCCTCTGTCCGCTTTTCTCACTGTTTCTCTCTTGCTCCTTCCCTGTCCCTCTGTCTCATTCTCTCTGCCTCCCACTGTCTCGCTCTTTCTCTCTATCCATCTCAGTAATTCTCTCTCTCGTTCCATTCCTCCCACCCTCTGTCTGTCTTTCTCTCCCTCAGCCCGTCCTTCCCTCTCCCTCTGTCTGACTCACTCTCTCGCTCCTCCCTTCTCCAGATCTGAATGTCTCTCTATCGCTGTCGCTCCCTCACTCATCCATCTTCTTTCTCTCTGATTCGATCTTTCTCTCCATCACACACTCCCTGCCTCTGACTTTTTGCCTCTGACTTTTTGCCTCTCTCTACCGCTACTAACATCCCTTTCTTCTATCTCTCTCTGCACACCCCCGACTCTTCTCTATCCTGCCTCTTCCTGTTTCTCGGCTGAAAATGTGTTGCGGGAAGAGCGCAGCAGGTCAGGCAGCATCCAAGAACAGGAGATTCGACGTTTTGGGCATAAGCCCTTCTTCAGGCTTATGCCCGAAACGTCGAATTTCATGTTTCTTGGATGCTACCTGACCTGCTGCGCTGTTCCAGCAAACATTTTCAGCTCTGATCTCCAGCATCTGCAGACCTCACTTTCTCCTCTTCCTGTTTCTCTCCTACCCTCCTCTCCTTCTGTTTGCCTCCCTCTCTCTTTCCACTGCCTGATACTCTTCTCCCTCCCCTATCCTTTTCCGCTGACTGACACCCTCTCTGCTTTGCTCACTCTCCTTCTTACTCTCTCTTTCTCCCCGACCTCTCTCGATTTCCCTTTGATTGAAACTTTCTCTCTTCCTCATATCTGACACACTCTCGCTAGTCCTTCCCTCTCCCTCTGTCTCATAAACGGGGTTGGGAGTGTGGAGAGGCTACTTGGAAGTAGAGAAGATGGAGAAAATTGATGTTTGGGAGGAGTGAGAAAATGGTGGAGAGATGGAAAGGTGGAAGGTAGACAGAAACAGCAGAAGCGTGAGTAACAAGGTGACAGGGAGAGAAGTGTGGAGGCAGGTGAAAAAACCGAGTGGTGAGAAAGGGAGAGCGAGAGAGACAGAGAGAGAGAGAGCGAGAGATAGAGACACACACGCAGTGGGAAGACAGACTGTGAAAGGGAGAGGGGGAGTGAAAACGAGAGTGTGTAGAGAGAGGGAGAGAAATGAGCATAAACAGAGGAAAGGGAAAAGAGGACAAACTGCAAGAAAGGAGTTGGGGGCGTAGAGCGAGAGAGAGAGAGAGAGAGAGAGAGAGAGAGAGAGCTACAGAATAATTTGGTTGATTGGAGAGGGGGGAGCGGGGTAGAGAGATGAATTCTGCTGAACTCCAGGTCGGAGTGCGGGACCCAGAGGTGAAAGCATGGACAGATAGACTTAAACCAAACTCCTGAACGTAGACCCAGGTCCCCTATCCGACCCTGAGGGCCAGGGTTTGGGGCTGTGTCTGTCTCTTTCCAGCTCAGATTTTTGAACACGCAGACAAACAATAACATCGTTCATTCTGCTGCTTGGCTTTTTCTACTGAACATTTTTATTGTTTACAAATTGAAGTCGTCGATACAGTCCGTAGGATGGTGCATTTTTTCATTTGGAGAAATGTGGAAATGTATCCCTGTAACCCCTTGTGGGACACTTGGACAAACCAACGCTTAACCTAAGTTTATTGCCGTAGGGACAGGCTCTTCAATTTGCTGAACAATTGGACTAAATTGGGAAAGTCTCGCATGGATTGATTAATGAGTGAATTTCATTGATTTATGGATTGATTAATGAGGGCATTTCATTGATCGATGAATATGGTAGAAAGGATATATCAGCAGATTCTTCAACTGCTGTCTGAACTTAGTCTGGGTCACGACATAAATCGCAGTGTTTGTGCAGCAACTGAGGAGCTGCAGCATAAAGCCCAATTCCCGCACAAAGGGATGTAGATAAACAGACCAAAACCCAATATTATACATCCGGTACCATATGGAACGCACCATTAATATTGACCATAGCAGGATAAAATTGGCCGAGATTACAAATAATAAAATGATGGATTTTTTTCGATTTCTCATTTCTGTGTCAGACTGAGCGTCTCCACTGGTGTGAGCACGGAGTCTCCTGCGGGATTGGCTGGTTGCTAGAATGTATCTGACGGTAAAAACATTGAACAGCAGAATCAGGAGAAATGGGATGGCCGGGTTTAGAATGTTGTGAAGGAACTCTATTGCGACCCAAACACGGGATTTATAAACAGCGGGTGTTATATAACAAAACCATGGGATGTTCTCCAACAGGTAGTAACCTTCAAGCATAAAATACCAGAAAATGTTTTTTAAACAGCTCAGGATAGTCACTGTTCCAAGAACTATAGCCGCCGTTTTCTTACTGCAATATTTCCTTTTCAGTTTCTGGCAAGAAAGAGCCACAAAACGATCAAAAGTGAAAGTAACGGTGAACCAGACAGAACAGTCAGTGGCTGCATAAAGCAGGACGGCGTGAATATTACACACGCGGATGAAGTACAAGAAATAAAACTGTTCACGATAAACAATCGGAATGCATTTCAACATCACATCGAGAACAATGACCAGTAGATCTGCCACCGCCATGGCTCCCAGGTAACGAATGACACATGGAGACAACCCACAGTCTTTGCAAAGCAGGACGTAGATCGTCATTACGTTAGCTGTGAGGAAGGAAAACTAATAAATTATACATTAACCTGAAGGCAAAGTGACCTGTTTTACTGAGGAGCAGGAAAATGGACCTCATTTCTGATGAACGGCTTCTGCTCAAAGCATCGATTTTGCAGCACATCTCTAAACTTGACTCTGATCTCCCGCATCACCAGTCCTCACTTTTCCCCAGTGTTTTGAGGACCAGTGAGGTTTTCAGATGTGTCACTGTATTCAGAGATTTATTCATTGGAGCAAAAGTTAATATTGTGAAGGTCAGAATTACTGACAAAACTCTGACGTAAATCACCAGAACTCTCACTCCCAAAACACACAGAGACAGATCCAGAAGAACTAATGTTTTCTATAGCATTCCAACACATTCAATCACTAGAAAGCAGACACAGGTCACTTCGTTCCAGTTGTTAATATGAAGGGTGAAAAAGTGGCTGTACTGAAAGATTCGCTCCCAATTCCTTGACGACAAACGGAGGTTGGATATTTCTGTCTGTCAGTCCACGTTGTGGGTAACCCTCTATCATAAAGGAATGCGAGCACAGAGTAAACGCATTATCCCATTTAAATACCGGAAGGACTTTAGAACGATGTCCCATTCTCTCTGGAATGTGATCTCTCCCCTCGGGATCTTAGCTTTTTTATCTTGAATTTACTGACATCTAGCAGTTGTAAAAATAATGTCAGGAATCGATCATTCGGGAGAATGTAAGTTATAGAATGTTTAACGGAATGACAGTTACTGAATGTTCTGGGGAATGATGATTTTAGAATGTTCCAGAGAATAGCAGTTATCGAGTTAGATTAGATTACCTACAGTGCTGAAGCTGGCCATTTGGCCCTGAAAGTCTCAACTCTCTGAAGTGGAACACACCCTGACCCACTCCACAACCCCATCCTTACCCTTGAGTAATGCACAGAACACTATGCACTATTTAGCATGGCCGATTCACGCAACCTGCACATCCTTTTATTGTGGGAGGAAACTGGAGCATTTACAAAAAGTCAACACAGACGGGGGGGAGAATTTGCAAATACGACACAGACAGTTGCTCATGGTGGGAATCGAGCGTGGGTCCCTGGTGCTGGAAGGCAACAGTGCTAAACACGTATACACTGTGCCCCAACATAGAATGCCCATGAGAATGTTCTGGATAATGTCAGTTCAGGAATGTTCCAGACAAAGTTGTTTATAGAATGTGCCGGGGAACATTACTTATAGAATGTTCCAAAGAACATAAGTTACACAATGATCCTGTGAATGTCATCATAGACTGTTCCAGAGAAAATCAGTTATGGAACGTTGATCTGGAGAATGTCACTTAGAAAATGCTCCAGAGAAAGTCAGTTAGAGAATGATCCAGAACAAGTCTGTTATCTAATTTTCTGGAGAACATCGGTTATAAAATGCTCCAGAGTGGAGAACGTTGGCTTTGTAATGTTCCAGAGAACATCAGTTATGAAATGTTCTGGAACAAGCTGATTATAGAATGTTTTGGAGAACGTCGGTTATACTACGTTCCCACAAACGTCAGGTAGAGACTGTCTCGGAGTAGGTTAGTTTTAGATTGTCGAATATGAAATGTTGGTTGTAGAATGCTCTGTGTCATGTTGGTTAACGAATGTTTTGCATAAAGTTGGTTATATAATGTTCCGAGGAATGTTCGGGTATAGAATGCTTCAGGGAATGTCAGTTACAGAATGTTTGAGAGGAAGTGGGTTATAGAAAGTACCGGAGAACGTAGATTATAGAATGTTCTGGGAATGTCATGCCAGTACTATTATGGGGAACGCCGGGCACAGCATGTGATGGACTCATAAAGGCCAACATCACAAAGGACCTACGGCTCATTACGGTTGCGAGACCCACTCAAATGTGCAGTGGGAATATATCCCCAAACTCAATCGAACTATCACCCTGTACACGAAATGAATAAGATAAAAATAAGAGGTCAGAAATGCTATATAAGATCGTCTTTAATGATTATGTCAATGTTATCCTTATCCAGCTATTTTTCCCCTACTCATTTTCAGTTCTCGCATTCCCAGCTTTAAAATGTTCAGAATATTCAGTTCCCAGTATTGGTCACCCTGTCTATCTAATATTATTAAATCACATTCATTTCCCTCAATGCATGCATTCATTTTCTCAGTCTGTTTTAAGAATACAACAGACATTCTGATAGAATGACTTCCATTCAGTTTTGTAACCTATTATTCCATGCTCCGTTGTCTCCATTATTCCTGACTTTGCGGTGTCAGGAAACAGTTTGATATCATCATACTCACAGAATCAGACTTGATGGTTAATGTTTCATGAAGCCCTGTCACCATCCCTGCATATATCCCGTTCCACTGGCAGGACAGACTCACCAGTGGTGAGGCGCCATTGGATACAGTCAGGGAATGAGTTACCCTGGAATTTCCCAACATTATTTACAGAACCAGGTAATTTCATTTTAACAGTTCAGAGATGGTCAAAGAAACTTCCTTATGATGGACATCTATTACCCTCCACACCTCACCTCCATGATATCGCAGTTCCCAAGATGTTGAAATCAAACTAACATTGGGCTGGGTAAAGACACAGCACGTGCTCACGGCGTTGTGCTGCAATGATCATCACCAAGAGTGTCTCTATATTTCCACCACTGACTGAGCAGGGTGAGGACTCAAATACACAGCAGCAAGACTGTGGGGAGTGAAGGGGGAACGAACAAGAGTGAAACATTCTCGCCAAACTACTTGTCACAGGTGGACATTTGCTGAACAGATGCTGTAGGAAACTGGGCATCCATGAGGCTCTGTGGATTTCATAGAGTCTGTAAATAAACAAGCAATTGAAAACAAATTGGAAGATGGGATATAACATGCGTGAATGCTAACCTGTGAATTTTTCAGGAAGAATTAAAGGCTGCATCATACTTAAATGGAGAGAGATTACAGGACTTAGTGATACAGTTTGTACTGGAGGGTTCACTCTGACCCGTTCAGACATTGAACTATTGCTCCATCTTCCTGATGCAATACTCGCTGGCGTTCTCCGTGCCTTACTTGCTCTCCGAACAGATGGCATATTATGATCAGATTGCTTGATTTTGGGGTGTAATGAGGGGAGAGTGTTTTGAGCCTTGTATCAAGCGGACGACCTTTATTCGACAGACCACCCTTTCATTCTGCATGGGGAACAAAAGACGTTGGGAATGGCTCACTGCTTCTGAATGAAGTGGTCGTGGCTGCTGCCAGGGAAGCGGGTGTTCAGAAGCATTATGTACTGTGCTTAAAAACACTGCAACATCAATGGAGCTAGACATGGAGGGTCCAATAGCAAGAATGAGAACATAAACTAAAGGCAGTATCAGATCAGCTGAAATTGTTAGTTTTATCAAATTGCTAATCCACCACACCGAACCATTAACCCAGAGGAGATACCTGTTCAGCACAGTGCACATTGCATATCAAGATCAGTTTGATCCAACCAAGCAATCTGCCACGTGCAGAAAACTGCAGACCACAGAAGTGCATTGACCTATGAACCCGGACTGGATGCCTGTCCAGCTCAGGGAGCTATGCAGATCACAGCATTACATTGATCAGTAAACTCCGGCGACATATTTGTCTTGCACTTGAAGCTGTGCAGGCCGCTGCAGTGCATTAATCTATAAACCTGGACTAGATATCTGTCCAACACCGGAAGCTATGCAAAGCACAGCAATACACTGATTTATAAACCCGAACGTGATATTTCACCAGCACAAGGAGCTATACAGATCACTGCAGTGCATTGATCTATAAACCCAGACATGATATCTTTCCAGCACAGGAAACTTTGCGGACCACAAAAGTGTAATGATCTTTAAACCTAGACTAGATATCTGTCCAGCGTCGTGAGCTACGCAGACTACTGCAGTGCATCGATCTACAAAATCAGATTGGATATATGTCCAGTACAGAGAGCTATGCAGACCATAACAGTGCATTGATCTATAAATCTAAACTAGATGTCAGTCCAGCAAAGGATTTTATGTAGACCACAGCAGTACAAATGTATTCAGGCCTCTCTGATTGAAGCACTTTGGAAGACGTTAAGACGAATTTTATCGCACTTTATCGAACATTAAACTTTTTTTATATACCCTTCCAAATTATACATAGAATGGATTGCAATGGCCTTAGAAAAGCCCAATTTTAGCATATGGGCCAGCAGTGGGCTTGTTAGAGTCATGCAGACATGGAGTAATAGAGTCCCACAGCAAGGAAACAAGTCTTTTGGACCAAATTGATCCATGATGATCAAAATCTCCAAATATGCAACCCCATTTTCCTGCACTTCGCCCAGATCCTTCCTAACCTTGCCTATCAATGTGTTTGTCCAAATGCATTTAAAATCTTTCTAACGTACCCGACTCAACTCCTTCCCCGGGCAATCATTCTATTGGCGCACTACTCAATATGTAAAAAATTAACCATATTGTACCCTTTTAGTCTTTCCCCATTAACATAAATACGACCCTTCTCACTCTCGATTCCCACATGCTAAGAAAAAGACTGGAAGTGTTCACACTATCCATGCCTCTTATGATGTTATGCACCTCTAGAAAGCCCCCTCTCAGTCTTCTACACTCGAAAGAAAAGAAAGCATAGCTTGCCCAAACTCTCCCTGTAGCTCAGACTGTTGAGCCCAGGCAACTCTCTTGTAAATTTCTTCTGCACTCTATTCAGTTTAATAGCATCTTGCCCTTAACAGTTGCGAAATAAGACAGGGCAATTGACTGAGCCGTTAGAGTAGGAGCACGTTAGGTCCAGTGATTAAAATTATTATAATTTTAATATAATTCTGGAATAGGATAGACCTGGTCAACAAGTTTACGTTATAATCTTGTGCAACGTCCATTTAGACAGCATTAGGCAGGAACGTTGAAAAGATGATTGGGGGAATTATTCACAGGTCTTCTGGTATGTGGGAGTCTTCCAAAAGCGATATAATGAGAGGTCAGGGACAACATGTTCCTGTCAGTGTGAGGGCAATGTCAGCAGGATTAGGGAACAGGACATTGCAGAAAATATTAAGGCTCAGGATAAGGAATAAAATGTATAGGCTGTTGGGATCAAGGGAAATCCTCAAGGAGCAGCGGGATGTAGACTGATGGGAGAAACCACGAGATTGAAAAGGCGGCATGAGACAGTTTTGGCAAATAAAGTTGACAAGAATCACAAAAGATTCCACAAGTATATCATTGGCAATGGAGTAACTAGGGAGCGAATCGGCCCCCTTAAAATTCAAAAGTCATCTTGGTATGGAGCCACAGGAGATGATTTCCCTCGACAACATTTATTGCCACGTGAACTCATGTGAGGACAATGTAAAGTCTACAACTCTCCAGATGTGACGCAATCTTATGGACATTGTTTCCCTCCCCCTCAAGGGACAGAATCTTGGTACAAAGCTGAAAAATAAAGCAAATGCAGTAAAAATGGAAAATGTTACGGCCCTTCCTGTTAAAGTGGAAAAACACAGAAACACAGTTCACAGTTCAACGACACAGTTCATAAGCGCCTCGCCATGCTGCGTTCACACTCCTCGCAAAGACCCGACTAATTCCGCTGCCTTATAGCATGGTCCAGCCTCGATGGGTGACATCTGCCACTAATATATCACTTCAGTATTTACTGAGGAGAAAGGCACGGAAGCTCAGGAACACGGGAAATTAAATCTATTATTTCGAAATGATGCCACATTAAGAAGAAATAAAAGGAGGGAGTATGAATAGGATAAATAGACAAAGTCTCTACCCTGGGGTGGGGGAGTCCGGAAATAGATGACATAAGTTTAGGGTGAGAGGAAAGTGACATAAAAGGGATCTAAGGGTCAACCTTTTCTCGCAGAGGATGGTACATGTTTGAATGAGCTGTCAGAAAAGTGGTGGAGTCTAGAACTCTTGCAACATTTATAAAGTATCTGGATGGGTAAATGAATCGGAAGGATTTCTAGGCATATGGGCACGATCCTGGCAGATCGGACTAGTGTGGGTTGATATGTTTGGCCGGCATGGACATGTTGGACTGAAGGGTCTATTTTCGTGCTGAAAATCTCTATGAATCTATGACTCTAAGAAGTGCTGGAGGTCTGAAAATGCATAACCGTAGAAAAATAACCAGGATTTGTTTATGTACTCCAGGTCATTATGAGAAGCTTTCGAAAAAATTGGAGGGCCATTAGCCGAAACATTTTCGTTATTCTCTACCGTTATGATAAATGGTCCCTGGGCCAGAAACATTAACTCTGATTTTTCTGCACAATGTTTTCAATGATATGATGCAGTCTGGAGTTTTGAGATGAAAGAAGAGACAGGAGAGTCTGGGATTATTTTTTCCCATTTGTTTGGGAGGCGAAGAACATATTGTGGCTTATAAAAGGCTTATGTGCATTGGTAAGGTGAATAGTTAAGTCTTTACCGATGGGAGAAGTGTCCAAAACCAGACAGCATCGGTTTAAGATGAGTGGCAAGAAATTTCAAAGGGATCCAAGAGGCAGTTCTTTCTCAGAGAGGATGGTGCTTATATATAACAAGTTGTCAGAAAAAGTAGTACAGGTGAGTACAACTACATCACTTAAAATTCAATTAAATGGAGACATGAAGTGAAATGATTAGATGGGGTGTTTGTGAAACGCAGGCAAATAGCACGAATTCCGTATACGAAACCTGGTGAGCATGGACGAATTTTACTCTATTATCCCCCTTTCATTGCCAATTCTTCAATGACCTCAATTCATTTTCACGTCAAAAATCCTCTTTAAATACTCGCAATGATCTCTGAACTTTCTTGAATAGAGAATTCCTGGCATTCCTGTGGTGCGTTAGACCACGGCGGCATCAGCAGCAGAGTTGTATTCAACTACAATCTGCAACTTTTTTTTGCCTGGTATAATCCTTGAGTTCCCGATTATCATCATGTATGGTTCAGTGACGAGTGCAGGTAAACAGGCCAGACTCAGAACCATGTGTACCTAAAACTGATGATACCCCGTTGATCGTCAGGGTGCTCTGGTTTCGGCGCACAATCAGAAGATCTGCAGGACAGGTGAATGGACCTAGCTAAATTTCCGACAGTGTTAGGTGCAGTAGTCAGGGTAAAAAATAAGTTTGGGGAATGAGTCTGGGTGGGATCCTCTCCAAATGGTCAATATGGATTTGTTCGGCCTAACGGCCAGTTTCCATGCTTTGGGGAATCGGATCAGTCCAATGTTCTGTGGTTCTGCCGCATCCGTTCATAAATGATGATGAACTATTAAACAAATCGCCGAAGGAAAGTGTTCCACAAATATATCCATCGTAAATAATGGAGCAGCTCTGTACATTAGCGTAACAGTCAAGGATGTAATGTCTGCACAATCCTCAGCCAGAAGTTTTAAGACAGTGATCCAGCTCACCCTCATCATGGTGTCCACAGAGTCACAAATGACAGACTACAACTAATTCGATTCGCTTCACGTGACATGAAGAAACAGCTGAACGCTGTAGGTATGACAATGGCCATGGGCCTCAACACCATTCCTGCTGTTTCAATCCAGCTCCAACTCTGACAGCTACCTGGCAATTTGAAAAGTTACTCAACTATGTCTAGGCCCTCGAGAGGAGAAACGTTACTATCTGAACAATTGCCACCCCCTCAGTTCCCATTATGACAAGTAAATTGGTGAAAATGTCTTTTTGACACAGCACAGAAATAACCCACATAGTGTGAATTCCAACGTGGAGGTTGTACGATCATGGAGATGTGACTGGATTACTAATTCACACAAGTCTATTGTCGTGGAAGCTGGTGAAAGTCGCAAGCAAATACGTAAATGTGAAGATCTCAAATCTGGTGTCAGTGACAGTGACATTGTTGATTGCAAACTCTAATTTGCATCACCAATGCCCTTTCAGGAATTGAATGTCCCATGCTTCCTTGGTCGAGTGTAAACGTGACTCCAGATACATAGATCTGTAAGAAAATATTCACTTGTCACCGAAACGGCCAAGCAAGACACTCAATTACATCAGACTGTTCCGAGGTGTTAAAGGAGCAAACTGGAATGAACATACGACCAGTCTCGAAAAACGACAAGGGAAACAGAGTCCTGGCGAACCTGTAGAAACTTCCTTCCTAACGTCTGAAAACTTGTTTCAACATTTACAGGGCTTTCCTGCAGACTGCACAGAGATATCGGGAATGGAGTAGGCCATTCAACACATTGAGCCTCCCCCATTCTCGTTCAAAGTCGAACATTTCCTCAACGCACTTTACCCACATGACGTTCATATCCCGTATTGTCGAAGAGTGTGGCGTTGGAAGGAGAAATAGCAGCCCTGGGAGTTTCCGAGGAGCAGGACAATCAATATTTCGACCATAAGCCCTTCATCAGAAACGAGGGCATGGCAGGGTTGGGCAAGGAGCCTGACAAGCTCCCTTCGCCTATCCCACTTGGCCTCTTCCTTCACAGTTTTCCACTCCACCCAGCCCTCCATCTTATCAATTTGACCCATCACCTTCATTCTCAGTTCGCTTCTCCTCAGCTCCAATGCCCACCGTCCTAAATAAATTTCAACCTCATCCCCCGCACGCCATTTCGAGTGAAGGGTAATTTAGCATGGCCATCCGACCTATCCTGCACATCTTGAAATACAAGGAGGAAACTGGAGTACTCAGAAAATCCATGCAGGCGCTGGAGAATGTGTAAACTCAATATGGTCGCCTGTGGCTGGAATTGAACACGTGTCTCTGGCACTGCCAACCACTGAGTTAGCAAGTGTGAACAACATAACTTGTCTGCATAGTGAAGCAGCAGCATATCCTTGTTTCTGGGTACCTTTCCTTCACGACGTGATTGTAATAACCAGTACACTACAGAAACACAGCATGGCCGCTGATCCACTGATGTTCCTATGCTGTCTCGCATCACAGATTACATTGGGATACTCAGGTTACATTTTGCTGTGTTCAATTTAAACAGAACTTGCTCGCACCATGATTCAGCATAACAGATTACCAACAAAACTGGCAGTGGTGAGATTCGCAGCAACACCTACTTTCGGACAGAAACTTAAAGCCTGCGTCTTAGTCTGCTCGGAAAAGCTTCCAAACGAATGTGAATGCGTGTGCATGATTTGAATCCAGCTCCCAAGGACATCGCTGCATCACTGCATAGGAAAGCAATTATACCAGTGTGCCATCGCCTAAACTGAACCCACACATTCTCAGGATGAAGGGCTGTTGCTCAAAACGCTGGTCTTCCTACTCCTTGGATGCGGCTTGGCTCGCTGTGCTTTTCCAGCACCACTCTAACGTGGGCTCTATTTTCCAGGATCCGCAGTCCTCACTTTTGCCTATTCTCTGATGGGGGTCAAACCCAGGCAACAGGAGTGGCAGCACTGTTTCCTGTAACTGTCAACAGCTGTGCCCTTCTACATTATCAGTTCGAATCAACAATCTGCTGGAAAAGCAACAAGGCATTTGCGAGTAATTGAAATAAGGAATGATTATTGTGAGCTGCGCGCGCTGCTCGGGTTTGAAGCCCGAATCTACTTATTTACAAAGCCGGAATTGTATTCAAGTAAGCCACGATGTCACCATAACTTGGGGTGAGCAGGTTGTTCCAATGCCTATTAAAATTTACAAGAATGACAGATGATCTTGTTTTAAGGTTCAGAAACAGATGACAATCACACAGCGAACTGAGAAGTCCATTCCACTTCTCAAACCTGAACACAGGGGCAGCAAAATTAGGTTCTTCGACACTGTTACAACAAATGAGGAGAGCGATTAATTCCTGTATCTTGATATACAGGTTCAGAAAGAGGCCAAACAACCCCTCCACACGGCAACCATAATAGGGCATGTCGCACCTGCATCCTGTTAGAAGATGAGACCATTGAACCTTCTCAATGTTGCAACACAAGAACTGGAAGAGGCCATAAATTGACTGTAAACTGCCAAAGGAGGAAAAGGCCATTTAGCTCATTGAGTATGTTGCACAAGAACAGGAGAAGGACACAAAACCATTTGAGACTTTTTTATGTGAACAGGAAGAGGTGATTCCGCCAAGTTTGGGTCGTATGGGAACAGGTGAAAACCAATCAGTCAGTAATTAGATTAGATTACTTACAGTGTGGAAACAGGCCCTTCGGCCCAACAAGTCCACACTGACTCGCCGAACAGCAACCCACCTATACCCCTTACCTAACACGACAGGCAATTTAGCATGGCCAATTCACCTGACCCGCACATCTTTGGACTGTGGGAGGAAACCAGAGCACGCGGAGAAAACCCACGCAGGCACGTGGAGAACGTGCAAACTCCACACAGTCAGTCGCCTGATTCGGGAATTGAACCCAGGTCTCAGGCACTGTGAGACAGCAGTGCTAACCACTGCGCCACCGTGCCACCCGAGTCCTTGGATCTCTTTTCCGCAATATGGGAGGAGACTGTCCAGTATCTCCAACCTGCTATGAATGAATATGGGGGATCCTACAGACCATCGAAATGTTGCACCGACTTGGTGTCTGTGTAATGTTTGTGGAAAATTTTTGTAACTTTATACACAAAAATACACGCCTGGAGGAATCTTTTACTGTGCAATGGATAGGCTGAGGAATTTCCGAAAGAAGTGAAGGGGAATGTGGGGTTCGGTCATTTTGTTTTTAGTTGTTTGATTGGATCGTGATTTTGGTGAATGGAAGGCTCGGTCTTTCGAAGTTGGGATTGTTGCAGGTATTGTGCTGATAACTGTTGCGTTTGTCCTTTGCTGTGCATCTCAAATTCTTAAGTCTTTTAGTGGTCTATGTGCGTGACATTTCCCTGTCGTTCCAGTGAACTCACTCTTCTGCTACCATTCTAATGTTCTATTGCTATGACCTGACATGTGCTGAAGCTTTGTGGATGAAGACGCCTTAATTGTGTGTTTCGCGTGCGCACACAGATTGTGTGCGCTCCTTTGCTTCCTTATTCCTGTTCTAGCTGTTGTTGGGCAGGTTTTTGGCTCAGTGATTCCAGGTACCGGCGGCGAATCCTTTGAGATCTGGACTCAGGAAATGGTTTTTGCCTGCTTTCCGGGCTGTAGACACCAAAATGGCCTTCGTGCTTTCAGCCTCTTTGTATTATTTCTCCTTGTACATGCAGTAGCTCTAAATGGGAGGAATATATGGAAGTCAATTTGGCAGCTATGTAGTTAACTTGGTATTATGATGCATGCATAGGATCATATTACAGAGCTCCAGTAACAGATAATAGTAGCGCACTGTGATAATTGATATTTGAGCAAATGCTAAAGAGATGGTGGTGTAATGTGATCGGTCAAGTGCACTTTAGTGAACCAGCGTGGTAGAAGATGATTAGTTTAGAAAGACAAAGCAAGCTAGTGTGTTTGGTTATGTCAATGCCATCAGGTAAGCATGGGAACTAGGACTAAAAAAAACTGCAGAAAGACACATCGCTGATGGGCATGCGGGGAGATTACCTTCTGATTGCCACAGATTTTCTTTGCACATAAAAGTTAATCTTCGTGAAATATTTTTTACATCTCATGTTAATTCTCAGAGTATTGAGCGAAATTTCCACAACTCCAATTCCAGTCGAGGTGGGACTATTACAAAATGGATGATTTAAACCTGGGCCAGACTGGGACCAATGCCCTTGGGAGTGCTTTAGCTCATGCTGTTGATGAGAGTTGAATCTAATATGGAAACGTTATGAGGTGTTTAGTAAATAGTAAAGACGTAATAATTAAATAGTGTTAGGATCTAGATAATGTAGTCAACGTGATTAAGATAAGGGTTAAGCAGGTTACAAATGATGAACACATTTGGTCTGAGGTGAAATTGGGTTAATGCAAGAAGTGTGGTAGGGAAGACAAATTAACTTAGGGTCGAGGCAAGGGCAAGATTGACATCTGTACATCCCAGGTATCGATGTTTCAGGCAGGGTAAAGAGAGAGGTAAAAGGGGTGGATGAATTGCGTTAAAGTCAGAGAAGTTATCCCGTCTATGCTAAAGGAGGGTACGATGGAGGAATAGAAGCAGTGAGGCAACATGGGCAGAGGTCAGAAACGGACAGTGTGTTAGCAATAATGGGGCCGTGCTACAAGCCTCCCAACATCGAGCGTGTGAGTGAGGTACAAATGTTTAAACGGATTATGGAAAGATATCGGAGCAATAGGCTGCTGGTGATGAGAGATTTGAATTTTCCCAACGTTGATTGGGATTCAGTTAGTTCTGGAGGACTGGCTGTAGCAAAATTTGTAAGGAGCATCCCGGAGGGTTTTATAGAGCAGGATGCAAGTACTTCAACACCGGAAGGGGCCACACTGGACCTGGTCTTGGGGAATGCTCCCGTCCCAGTGTTTTAAGATTCAGTAGCCGATTACTTTGTGAATAGTCATCACAATCCGGTAACTTTTAGAATATTCATGGACAAAGAGGAGGGTGGTGCTGAACGGAGCATCTGAAATTGGCCGAAGGACAACTGTAGCAAAAAATTGTCAAGAGATGGGGAGTGTAGATTGAGAGTAGCTATTTGTGGGCAAATCAACTTTTGTTGTGAGCAGCCTTTATGGAAGATTGACTAAAAGGCACAGCAGATTTGTCCCTGTGAAAGTGAGGGATAAAAATGGCAAAATTAGGTAACAATGGATGACAGGTATAATTGTGAGACTAGCAAAGAAGAAAATGGAAGCATACATAAAGTCCAGGCGACTGAAGACAGACACATCTTTGGGAGAATATCGGGCAAGAACGTCCAATCTAAAATGAGGAATTAAGAGAGCTAAAAGGTGTCATAAAATATCTTTATCATCAATGATTACGGAAAATTCCAATCCCTTTTATTCCCATACAAAGAGCAAGACCTTAATTAGAGAAAGGCCTAGCCCACTGAAAGACAAAGAGGTAAGTTAGTTATGAAGTCAGAAGAAATAGTTGAGATTCTGAATGAATACTTTGCATTGCTATTCACCAAGGAGAGGGTATGAATGATATTTATGTTAGTATAGATGCTTCATTACTCTAGGTCAGGACGGCATAAAGGAGGGAGGAGGTGTTGAATGTTTCAGAAGGTACAAATCCTCAGGTCCTGATAGGATTTATACCACGTTACAAAGGGAAGCGAGGGAAGAAATACCTAGGGATTTAAAAATAGCTTTTCAGGATTATTTTGCACGACTGAGGTCTCGGAGGTTTGTGGAATTGCTAATGTTCTCCCCTTTTTGTAAGAAGGGCAACAAGGATATTCAAAGTAATTACAAACCAGGGAACCTGATGACAGTGGTAGGGGAGTTACTGGAGAATATACTGAGGGACAGGATCTGTTTACGTTTGAAGAATATGGGTTTAACAGTGATAGGCAGCATGGTTTTGTACAGGGAAGATCATGCCTTAGCAACTGAATAAACTTTGAGGAAGTGACAACATTGATTGATAAGGGAAGGGCTGCAGAAGTCATTTGCATGGACTTGAGCAAGGGGTTTTATAAGGATTTCCATGGTAGGCTGATGGAGAAAATGAAGTTGCATGGCTTCCACGTTGTACTATCTAGATGGACAGAGAACTGGCTTGGCGATGGAAACAGATAGCAGGAGTGGAAGTTAGTTTTGGATCATAGAGAACTGTGACCAGTGGTGTTTTGCACACTAATCCATGTATAGACCAGTGTCGGTTGTGATACACGTAAATGATCTGGATGAAGAGATAGATGGTCAGATTTGCAAGTTTGCAGATGAGACTATGATTAGTGGACAATTAGCTGACAATGAAGGCGTCCCGAAAATAATCTAGTAGAATACTGATAGATTGGAGAGTTAGGGGAAGGAATGACAGATGCAGATCAATCCGGGCAAATGCGACGTGATGCACTTTGAAAGATCCAATTCTAGAATGAATTACACGGTAAATGGAAAAGCCCCGTGGAAAACAGATGCACAGAGAGATCTGGGTGTTCAGGTCCACTGTACCCTGAAGGTGGCAACGCAGGTCGAAATAGAGGTCAAGAAGGCATTCATCATGATTTCCTTCATTGAACGGGGGACTGAGTACAAGAGTTGACAGATCATGTTACAGTTTCATGGAACTCTGGTTCGGCTACATTTGAAATACCGGTCCAGTTCTGGTCGCCCCATTATTAGAAAACTGTGGATGGTTTAGAGGGGGTACAGAGGACGTTCAAAGGGATGTTGCCTGGTATGGAGGTCACGAGTTATGAAGAGGGTTTGAGGAGATTAGGATTATTATCGTTTGAATGGCGGAGATTGATGCGGGATTTGATTCAGGTCAACCTCTCAGGCAGGGAAAAGTGGTCCGAGCGATGCAGCTATTGTTTACGAAAGAAGTTGAATCTCTTGTCAAGTGGAAGAAGAAGTTTTATGTTTGGATGAGACGGGAAGGCTCAGTAAGCGCGCTTGCGAGTTACAAGTTAGCCAGGAAAGACCAAAAGAGAGAACTCTGAAGAGCCAGGAAAGGAACACGAGAAGTCGTTGACAGGTAGCATTGTGGAAAGCACTAAATCTTTCTCTCAGTATGTCTGGAATAAAAGAATGATGTGCCTAAGATTAGGACAGTAATGAAAAAAATTGCCACTGAAGGACAGTAGTGAAAAGTTTTGCGTGATGTCAGAAGATATCAGTGAATTGCTAAAGGAATATTTTCGTCAGCATTCACAACGAAAAAAAATACTGTTGTCGAGAATACTGAGATACAAGCTAGTGTTCAAGGTGCAATTGAGGTTCAAAAGGAGGAGGTGTTCGCAATTCGGGAAAGTGTCAAGTAAGGTAAATCCCCTGGGCCAGTTGGGATTTATCGTCGGAGTCTCCTTGAAGAGAGAAGGGATGTTGCAGAGCCTTTGGTTTTGCTCTTTATGTCTTCACTGTCTACAGGAATAGTGCCAGAAGACTTGACGATCGGATATGTTGTCCCCATGCTCAATAAGGGAGTCAATCTTGGGAATTATAGACAATTGAACCTTACTTTGCTTGTGGGTAAAGCGTTGTAAAAGGCTATAAGAAATGGGGTTTATTATCATCTAGAATGGGATTGGTTGCTTCGGGTTTATAAACGCTGTTTTCTGTAGGGTGGGACGTGCCTCACAAACCTTATTGTGTTCTTTCAGAACGCAAAGAAGCAGTTGGATGAGGGTAAAGCAGTTGATAGGGTAAATTTAGATTTCAGTAAGGGCGTCTGATAAGGTTCCCCACGGTAGGTTATTGCACTCAATACGGAGTCATGGGATTGCAGATGCTTTTACGGTTTGGATCAGAAATTGGCTCGTTGAAAGACGATAGAGAATGATGGTCGATGGGAAATTTTCATTCTGGAGTTTAGTTACTAATTGTGTGCGGCAGGGATCTGTTTTGGGAGCATTGCTGTTTGTCATTTTTATAAATGACCTGGAAGACGTCAAAGAAGAATGGATTAGTAACTTTGTGGATGACGCTAATGTCGGGAGGTGTGCATAGTGCTGAAGGATGTTGTAGGTTACAAAGGGACACAGACAAGCTGCAGAGCTGGGCTGAGAGGTGGCAAATTGAGTTTAATGTGGAATAAGTGGGAGGTGATTCAATTTGGAAGAACCAACAGGAATATGGTGTACTGAACTAAAGTTACGATTCTTGCTGATGGAGATGAGCAGGGAGACCTCGGTGTCTATTGGCCTACACCTCTCAAAGTTTCCAAACAGGTTGGTAGTTTGTTACGAAGGCATACGGTATGTTAGCTTTATTGGAAGACGTATTGAGTTTCGGAGTCATCATGTCATGTCACAGCTGCACAACACTCTGGAGTCGCCACTCATGGAATATTTCATTCAGTTCTGTCACTGCATTACCGGAAGGATGTTGAAGATTTGGAAAGTGTTCAGAGGAGATTTAAGAGGATATGGCCTAGTATGGAGGAAAGTTTTTTTTACCGGGGATTGAGGCTGTTTTTGTTCGAGAGAACAAGTTCGAGAGGTGACTTAATTAAGACGTGTACGGAATCAAAGAATGACTAGAGTAAGTTTGGGGCAATTAAGGACAGTAGTGGGAAATGATGCGTGGAGTCAGAGGAGATAGGGAAAACACGAAATAATATTTTTCATCAGTATTCACACTGGAAGAAAAAGACAATGTTGTGGAGGAGAATACTGAGAAACAGGCTATTATACGAGACGGGACTAAGGTTCACAAGGAAGAGACTTTAGAAATGCCAGAAAGCGTGAAAATACATAAATCCTCTGAACCGGTTTTGATTTATCCCAGGATTCTCTGGAAAATTCGGAATGAAATTACCGAGTCTTGGCTTTGATATTTACGTCGTTATTGTCGACAGGAATAGTACTAGAAGACCGGAGGACAGCAAATGTTGGTTTCTTGTTCAAGAAGGGGATTAGCGATAACCCTGGTAAGTCTAGACCAGTGGGGTTTACTTCGGTTGATGGTGACGTTTTGTAAATGTTGTAAGAGGTAGGATGTATACTCATCTAGAAAGGAATATATAGATTAAGGATAGAAAATACGATTTCGTGAAGGGTAGGTGGTGCCTTATAAAACCTATTGAGTTCTTCAAGAAGGTGACCAAACAGGTGAATGAGTATAAAGAATATAGTGTTGAATATAGATTTCAATAAAGCGTTTGAAAAGGTTCCCATATCTAGGCTACTGTACCAACTGGGAGGCAGAGGATGCGGTTGATTTCACAGTTTGGAGCAGAAATTGGCTAGCTGAAAGAAGATATACGATTGTGGTTTATGTGGAATGTTTATTCTGGAGTTCAGTTTTTTTTTAGAAAAGACTTACAGTGTGGAAACAGGCCCTTCGGCCCAACAAGTCCACACCGACCCGCCGAAGCGAAACCCACCCATACCCCTACATTTACCCCTTACCTAACACTACGGGCAATTTAGCTTGGCCAATTCACCTGACCCGCACAGCTTTGTGACTGTGGGAGAAAACCGGAGCACTCGGAGAAAACCCACGCAGACACGGGGAGAATGTGCAGACTCCACACAGTCAGTCGCCTGAGTTAGGAATTGAACCGGGGTCTATAGGCGCTGTGAGGGAGCAGTGCTAACCACTGTGCCACCGTGCCGCCCGTGTTGTGTACGGCAAGGACCTAACTTACATCCACTGCTGTTTGTCGTTTTTATAAATAACCTGGACGTAGAATGATGGGTTATTGATTTTGGGGAGGGCTCGACTGTCATTACAGCTGTGGATAGTGCCAATGGATGTTGTAGGTTACAGAGGAACATAGAGAAGCTGCAGAGCTGGGCGGAGAGGTGTAAAATTGAGTTTAATGCAAAAAAGTACGACGTGATTCACTTTGGATGGAGTAACACGAATGGTAGAATTCTTGGCAATGCAGATGAGCAGTGAGATCTCAGTGTCCATGTGCACAGATCATTCAAAGTTCCATCCCACGCTCATAGGGCTTTTAAGGAGGCATTATATATGCTAGCTTTTATTAGTAGAGTGATTGAGTTTCGGAACCATGAGGTCATGCTGGAGCTGTACTAAACTCTGATGCAGCCAAAATTGGAGTATTGCATGCTGTCCTGGTCACGCCATTTTAGAAAGCATGTGGAAACTTTGAAAAGGGTTCAGAGCAGATGAACTGAGATGATTCCTGTTGTGGATGGAAGGGCTTACGAGGAACTTTTGAGGGACTTGACGTTGCTTTCGTTAGACAGAAGGTTGAGAGCTCACTAAATTGACACATATAATATAATGAGAGGTTTAGATTGGTTGTACAGTGAGACATTTTTCCGAGGATGGTGATGGATAGCACGAGGGAGCAGAGCTTCTAATAACTAGATATAGGACAGACGTCAGAGGTGTTATTTTTTTACTCCGAGGGTGGTAGCGGTTTGACACACACTGGCTGCAACAGACGTAATCTCGCCAACTTTACGGGCATTAAAATGATCATTGGATCGTCAGATGGATGAGAATGGAATAGCATAGGTTAGATGGACCTCAGATTGGTTTCACAGGGTCAGCACAACATCGAGAGCCGAAGTGACTGTACTGCGCTGTAATGTTCTATGTTCTATGTTCAATGTTCTATAATATAATCAGAGGGTCAGATGGGGGGGGGGGGGGGTGGCATTGAGAGCCTTTTTCTTCAGATGGTGATTTTTTGCACGAGCGGACATTGCTTTAAATTGAGGGGTGATCGATATCCGAAGGATGTCATTTCTTTAATCAGAGAGGTCTCGGGGTGTGGAACGCCATGCCTGCAACAGTAGTAGACACACCAACGTCAAGGAAATTTAAATGATCATTAGATAAACATATGGATGAAAATCAAATATTGTAGGTTAGATGAGTTTCAGATTAATTGTATCAGTCTGCGCAACATTGTGAGTCGAATTGCGTGTACTCCGCTGTAATGTTCTATGTTCCATATAGACTCGTGAGAGCTATGGTCAGGGTGGATAGCAAGACGCTTTTCCCATTGCACGGGACTCAATTAATAGAGGTCACGAGTATAAGGTGAAAGGGGAAATGTTTAAGGGAGATATGCGAGAGGGTGATGGGTGCCTGAAACACGTAGCCAGCGGAGGTGGTACAGGCGGGAAGATAGAGTCATTCAAGATGTAACTGGACACATACATAAATGGAGAGAGAGCAGAGGGTTGCAGAACTTTAGAAAATAGGCGACAGGTTTAGGTACCGGATCTGGACCGGTGCAGGCCTGCAGGGACAATGGGACTTTCCTGAGTTGTAATTTACTTTGATTTTGTTCTTTGTTACAAGGACACAGAACGTGATATGAGTGTGGTACTTCAAAGTCCATCATCAGTAGTACCTCCACAGGACCAACACTGACTGAGCATGGCGAGGCCTCAAATGTAGAGCAGCCCTACTGTGGAAAGTGATGGCGGAACCAACAAGAGGAAAACGTTCTCACCAAACTATTTGTCACAGGTATATGTGCCCCAAACGCACAGTCCTGGTGGAGGGAATATCCCAGCCTGATTTTGAAGATATTGCCAACTGTGTGTTGTGGAACTAACTCCTGTGAAGTACGACTTATTTCAAAAGTTTCAAGCAAACAGAAACTGATCATCAATGAGGCACTCTGGGGTACTGGCAGCCGCAGCATTAGTTGGGTTCCCTCCATCATAAAGTCAAATGTGGGTTTTTCACTTTTGATTCCAAGACGTTCAGCACCATTCACAATTACACTTATGGGTAGAATACGAAAGAGGCATAAAGTGGACTTTCTAAAAGTGGGGATTACATGTATACTGAAACAGTCTATTCAGCCCATCAAGAGTTTTATACAGGAACAGAATGGGGCCATATAGTCATTCAAGCCTGTTACTCAGCAATTGGATAAGCTCTTCTAATCTCTCATGTCTGTTATACAGGAAACGGTAGGGAACATGCAGCCTTTCAAAACTGCTAAATAGGATACAGGAAGGACAGGTTACTGAGCCGGAAGCAGGGGTTAATGGCTCTTCTAATACTGTAGTCAGTGTTTCCTAAGATTAAACACTTAGTAGAAGCCTCACGCCATCCCACCCACCCCACCAAAGAATTCCTGAAGACCATCAAAGACACGAAGATAGAAGAGGATGAAATAATGGTCACCTTTGATGTCACAGCCATGTTCACATCAAATAACATCAACCTGGCCAAGGTAATACTGACTACACTATTAGAAGACTCAAAGACACATACACCAAACACCACCAAAATCAATCAGCAAGGACAGTATCGTTCAGATAGTGGAACTATGTCTCACCACTCACTTCAACTTCAACAGAAAGACTAACAGAACAACGAACGGAATACCACCCATGGGATCGCCGATATCTGGGTTGTCGGCAGAGGCAGTAATGCAGAGACTCGAACAATAACTCTGCCAAGCATCCAACCCAAATTTTGGGTCTGCTGTGTATTCGACACCTTTGTCATCACGAAACGAAACAAATTAGAGGAGACCTTCAACACCATCAATAATAGCTTTACCGGCATAACATTCACTAAAGAGGAGAAAAACAACAACAAGCTGTCATTCCTAAATGCCACAGTAGAGCGAACAGCCAATGGAGAACTTCAAACCTCCATCTACAGGAACACTACACATACGGATCAAATATTGAACTACAGAATCAATCAACCAATCTTCCACAAACGAAGCTGCATCAGAATATTAGTGCAATGAGCCACCTCACGCTGTAGCACAGAGGAACTACGCGGAGCAGTGGAAAATCACCTGTATAGTGTATTCAAAAAGAACGGGTACCCAATGAAAACAGTCCACAGATTTCTCATCAGCAAACACGAATAATCAGACAAAACACGTCCGAAAAGTCTAGCCACTATTTAAACCCGAGCTACTGAGACCCCTTGGAATCATGGTATTCCAGAAACCCACCAGCGCAATAAAATAGCAGCTAATGAAATTGAAAGAACTTATACAGACAACAAGCAAAACCAATGTCATTCATAAAATACTGTGCAAGACTGTAAGAATCATTACATAGGTCAAACGAGCAGAAAACTAGCCACTAGTATGCATGAACATCAATTAGCCACAAAATGACATGACCCTCTCACACTTATATCCTTATATACAGATAAGGAAAGACACCACTTCGACTGGGACAACACATCCATCCAAGGAAAAGCCAAGCTGACTCATGCACGAGAATTCCTAGGTGTATGGCATTCCAATTGGAACTCTGTCAACAAACGCACTGACTTACCACCCCCGAGGAAAAGGAGAGGAAATGACATCATCAATGGAAATGACATCACCACAGGAAATGAGATCACTATCCCAAAGAAACCCGAACATATAAATAGAAAACAGGAATCATCAGCAGTCATCAGAATGCTTCATCCGGAGGCTCACTGAAGATGTTACATAGTATAGTAATGAAACATCTCAAAATGAACCTTCCAGCTCAGCGAACAAACCTACATCCATAAGCCTATGCCATAAGCCAGGATATCGCAAACTTTTCACTGCACTCATTCGAGGTACGTGTCAATGAAACCAATTAAATTCAAATATGGCAAAGTCACTGTCTCTGATGATTTGTCCAAACAAAGCTGCTGCGTTTGCAGAGCTATGTGGTGACCAGCATAATGTGGCATTACAGCACTTCAAACACAACAAGGATGGAGAATGAGTACGGACATTTTGAACTCCATTTCAGGGAACGATTCCCAATACATGAGAAACCCAAATGTTCAGAGATACAGATGCAGAAATACACACACCAATACAAGAAAGCACACACACAACAACACAGGCAAACACAGAAACATACACATAGACACGTGCAAACATTCATCCCCTGAAGCATTCCTTGCCCTTCCATTACATCATGGCTAATATGATCTCAGTCTTAGCTTGATTTCGTTTTGTTAAGTAAGGCATGGCAAGTGACTGATCTCTTAAAGGGCGAGCATGTTGGGAGCAGTAACCGTAAGTCTGTTAGTTTGAACATTGTACTGGAAAAGTGTAGGCCTGTTAACAAGTCAATGTTATAAGTTGTGACAAGATCAAATTTGATGCTATTCCGCAGGATCATTCAAAAGATGCTTGGGAGAAAGTGTCCACAGGTAAAGGGACACCTGATAATTGGGAGTCTTGCAAAAGCGAGACGATGAAAGTTCAGGGACAACATGTTCCTGTTACTGTGAAGGGCAATGCTGGCAGGAGTAGGAAACAGTACATGACAGGGGATATTTAGGCTCTGCTAAGAAACATGATGGCGAGTTATCTCAGATGCTGGCAGCTGGGATCAAGTAATCCCTTGACATGCATTTGGGGTGTAGGATTACACTTATGAGGAAAATCAGGATAGTAAGAAGGGGGCATAACATTGCTTTTGCAAGTAGATTTAATGATAATCGAAATAGATTCTACAAGTATATTAAGGGCAAAGGAGAAATTAGGGAGAAAATTCGATCACTTCAAAACCAACGAAGCTCCTACGTGTGACACGACAGGAGATTAAAAGGTTTTATTAGGTTTATTATCACAAATACTCACATGAGTGCAGTGAAATTTTCACAAGTCGCAACATGAAACGCAAACTTAGGCACAAAGGCAAGTCACCTCAGGTACAGAATCTTTGTTCAAATCAGAAAACATAATGAAAACAAAGTTAAATATAATACATTCCAGGCATTTGTATAAAAGTGTAAAAGCGAAGAAACAGTTAAACGTTCGTCAATAAAGTTCATAAGTGCCTGGCCATGCTAGTTTCACACACCTCACAAGGACTCGACTTCTACCTCTCCGCTGTTTTACAGCCTGCTTCTGCTCGATTGGTGAGATCATACAGAAATATATTGGGTCCGTATTTACTGTGTAGAAAGGCATGGAAGCTAAGGAACTTAGGAAAACAAACACATACAATAATGTTTTGAAATGAGGCCACATTGCCGATGCGGAAGTTCAAATTAGTAACCAGGGACAAATACTGAGGATCACTTGAAGAGTACATTGTGGGAAGTGAGGAAACACCAGCAGAGCACGTTGCTGAGATATTTATACCATGCATCACAATTCTGAGGATGGTCACTGGACCCAAATCACTGACTCTTGCTTCTCTGCACTGATGTTGCCAGACCCACTGAGCTTTTCCAGAAACTTTCGTTTTTTTCCCCGTTTTGCAGCATCCACAGTTTTTCAGATTTTATTTGTAACATGGGTAAGGTGCTGGAGGACTGGAAGACAGCTAATGTTGTGACATTATCTTTACAATGGTTGCAATGAAACATTAAGTGACATTTTTTCAACAGGTGACCGAAATGACAGCTGAAATTATAATAGCTTACGTTGTCCACATGTACATTAGTTAGGCCCAACAGGGCTCTGCATGGCAGACTGGTTAATAAAGTTAGATCAAAGGGGATCAGGGAGAGTTAGTTAATGAGATACAAAATTGGCTTGACACTCAGATACAGAGGGTGCTGCGAGAGATTTAATATTCCTACTGGAGGTCTGTGAACAACGATGCTCTACTAGGTCCACTGCTGTGCCAACTGTTATTCCATATGTTTATAAATGATTTGGATGAGAATATACGAAGCGTTAATAGTAAATTTGCAGATGACATCAAAATTGGTAATATAGTGCACAGTGCAGAAAGTTATCTAAGAGATCCATGAGATTTTTTATCATCTGTACCAGTAGGCTGGGGAAACACAAATGGAGCATCTTGCAGATAAATGTGAAATGTTGCATTGTGTAAGACAAGCCAGGGCAGGAATAATACAGTTAACAGTAGGACGCTGGAGAGTGTTATCGACAGACAGACCTAGGGATGCACGTGCATAGTTACTTGAAAGTGAAGTCACAGGTAGAGAGGTTGGTGAAGAACCTGTTAGGCACACGTCTTCTTGATTTAAGTTTGGAGTTGGGATATCATTTCGAGGCTGGACAAGAGAATGGTAAGGCATTTGGAGTATTGAGTACAATACTTTTCACCCTGCTGTAGGAAAGACGTTATACATTGGAAAGGGTAAATTAAATTAAAATGATGTGACAGAGATTTCGAGACATAAGAATAGGTGGAATAACCTGAGGTGTTTTGCCCTTTTGTGCTGGAGACTAAAGGATGAAGTTGTATATGTTTATAAAATCATTAAGCGCATGGATAGGATGAATATCCAAGGTATTTCTTTTTCCAAGCGGGTGCCCAAAACCGGAAGGTTAAGGTGAGAGGGAAAACAGTTAAAACAGATCGAAGGGGCAGCTTTTTCTCACGAAGTGTATACGTAACGAACTGTTGTAAAAAGTGGAAGATGTGAGGGTTAGAGGATTATGTATCAAACGCAGCCAAATGCGACCAGTTAAGTTTTGGAATTCTGGTGAGTATGTATGAGTTGGCCCGCATGGTCGTTTTGCTTATTGCATGACTCTAAACATCTATGATAGCATAACACCTCTTTCATCATTAATTCTTCAATGTTCTCAATTCGCTTCGAGGTCAAAAACCCTCTGCAAATGCTTTCGACGATCTAGTTCTTTCAACCTTCCTGAACAGAGAATACCAAATATTTATGCAGGCCACAGAAGCAGATTTGTATTAAAACCCAATCCATAATTTTTTGGTCGAGATAATCCTTCAGTCTACCATTACCATCAAGCAGATCTGTGGCTTAGTGAAGGGTCTGTGCGAATATGTCTTGATCAGAACCATGTACAACTAAACTGATCACTACACGTTAAAGCTACTGCATGCCCTGGATGCTTAATTACAAACAGCAGAACTAACAACTGAAAGAGGGGGCAAAATGATCCAAAGATTAACAGATCAGATTGAAGGTTCTGCAGTCCTGCCACATCCAGTCATAAATAGTGATGAACTATGAAACAACTCACGAGAGGAGAGGTTTCCACAAATATCCCAACCCAAAGTAATGTAACATCCATGTACAACAGTGTAAAATGCAAGGACGTATTATCTGCCTTTTTTGTCTGTGATTCACCTCAACCTCATTATGTTGTCCGCAAAATCACAGCTGCCAGTCTTGAACCAATTGATTCGCTGCATGTAACACAAAGGAACAGCTGAACACAGTAGATACGACAAAGGCAACGAGCCCTAACACAATTCCTGCAATAAACTGAAAACCTGTGCTGCAAAACAAACCGTGTCCCTGGGGAAGCTATTTCAATCCAGCTCCAACTCTGACATCTACCCGGCAATGTGGAAAGCTTACTCAATTATGTCCAATCCCTAAAATGAGAATAATACAATTTGACCAACTACTACACATTCAGTCCCAAAACGATAGTCAAATCGGTGGAACTACTTTTTGAAAGAGCTATCAAGCAGCACAGACATAACCTGCTCAGTGCGTTCTCCAACAGGTCCTTTTGATACATATTTCTCTAAAACACACCTCTACCACTTTCTCCAACAGTTGGTTACGTATACATTTGTGGAAATGGTGCTATAACGGATATACCACAGGATTATTAATCCAGACAAGGCGACTGCTCTGGCAGCTGGTGGAAGTTAAAAACAATTAATGAAATGTGGATATCTAAAATCTGATGCAGTAATAGTGACCTTGAAGCCAATATCAATTGTAAACACGTCCTTGCTTCATGAACGTAGTTTCATAAGCAATTCTCAAATGCTTTCCTGGTCTGGCCTGACTCCAGAGGCACAGATATGTGATATACTCTTCATCGGTCTTTGAAACAGCCAAGCAAGACGCTGAATTGTATTGAACTGCTCGGAGATCTTAAAGGATAAAACTGGACAGAATATCTGGCACTAGCCTTGCTATCAGTAACGGTACTGGGAAACAGTCCTGTTGACCATGCAGAAATCTCCTTCCTTGCATCTGAGATTTTTGCAATAACATTCACAGAGCTTTCCCACAAGCTGCCAGAAAAATAAAATCACAGAGCTTTCGCACAAACTGCTCGGATACATCGGGAAAGTAGTAGGCCATTAACACTTCAGCCTCCCCATTCTAGTGCATGGCCGAACATCTCGATGGACGTTTCCCACGCAATGTACACCTCACTTCATGTGGTTGACGTTGAGAAAATATGAAATATTACTTTCAGCAGTCCTTTCCTTCCACCGTTTTCTCTACATTTCATCATAATGATATCTGATTCTCTATCTCCACACCATACTCTTGCTCTGTCCCAAATCCTTTCGTGTCTCAAAATCATTGTGCATACTCAGTTTCTTGCTTTCCACAGCCTTATGTGGAAGAGAATTCTTCAGGTTCACCAGCCTCTGAGTGCAGGCATTGATTATCATCTCAATGCAGAGTGGCCTGCCCATACCTAACACTATGGCACTTTTTTTTAGGTGCCCCAGCCTGGGGAATTATCATCACTGCCTCAAATCTGTCTTAACCTGTCAGTGTTCTTTATATTTCATTGAGATCTCCAATCATTTTCGTAAACCTCACGGAATACAGGCCCAGGTGACAAAAATACTGCTCCCTTAACAAACGTGCCATCCCAGAGATCAGTCTGGTTATTCATCACAGCACTCCCACAATGTCAGGTGTGCCCGTTATTAGATAAGAAGATCCAAACTGCTCACAATAATGAACAATGTACGAGATGATATCTTACCAAGGCCATGTACAGCTGCAGTAAGATTCTTGTTCTGAAATCCTCCTGAAATGAAAGTCAACAAATCATTTATCTCCCTAACTGTTTTCTGTGCCTGGCATATTGCTGTCAGTGTCCGTTTCAATGTTATAGCTACCCAGTTGGGGGGTCTATGTGCACTCGTCCATGTGCCATTGCCATTACTTGTATTGCCTTCTGGCTTTAGAACTCGCTGCCCTGCATGGACCTCTGATGTCTGCGCCAAAAACGAAACAAAAAACTGAGCATAAGTCCCTTTATAGAGTAACATTTTTCAGACAAATGTTTTCCAAAAATTAGTCTGTCTATTCTTCCGACGAAACTGCACCGCGTTACAACTACCCACATTGCTCTTCATCTGCCACGAATTTGCCAATTCACTCCACTTGTCTCAATCAACTTGGATTTTTTCTTTTGCATCCTCCTCACCCTCTCGCAATTCCATTCTATTACAATCAGCAGACTTGGAAACATTGCATTTGATTATCTCCATCAAATGTTTGATACGTACTGTGAGCACCTGGGACCCAAGCATCTATAACTGTGACTCTCCACGAGTCTTACATTCCAAAAATGATCCATTTATTCATACGTATTGTTTCCTGTCAGCTCAACAAATTATAACACCATGTCAATGTATAATTCCCAATTTTGGCGCTTTTATTTTGCAGAATTGGTTGGAACCCCATCAAAAAAATTCAGAAAATCCATGCGTTTTGCAGCCATTGTGGTTTCATAGTATATCACACCGTTGTTTTCTCAAAATTCACATCCATTTCATAAATCGGTGTTGGCATTGTCTTTGGACATTATATTCAAACCTAATAATTCCTCCAAAAACGTTTATTTATTTCATCCTACTTCTTTTTCTCATCAGACTTATTTTTTTCTCCTATTTCTGGGAGTTTTTTTTATATACTGCCATTATTTGCCTTGGATATATTATAAACAGTCAGAGAAACATTTCCACCTTGGCATAGGGTTTGTGAACTTTCTAAATTTGACTGCAATTGCCTCTCGTTCTTTGAAACTCTCGAGAAAACAGGACAAGTTACCTCATCAGAAATTCTTGCTATCTGAAGGATTGATTTGGGGAATGTTCTTTGCAATTCCTTTGTCATCAGTATATTCTTTCTTAGACTGGGACACCAAAACTGTGAAATACGTCAGGCACAGTCTGACCGAAACACTGTACAACTACTTCATGAAGTCCTGACTCCCAAATTTGATTCCTTTAAATTAAGGATAACTAAGTTTAACTTTTCTCTCATATGTAGCCTTCGGAATGCACGTTAAATTGATTTTAATTACGAACTCACTGTCTGAGTTCGTACAGAAAGTCTTCTGAAAATCTAAATTTACCTCTTCCAGCGGTTGGTCATTGTCTATGCTGCAAGTAACGACTTTAAACAATTTCTGATGTTTACCAAGTCTGGTTTCCCTTTCCAAAATCATGTGGATTCCCTCCAACTTTGCTGTTATTTCTCAATAACTGATATCACTTTCTATTTAATAGGTTGGAACATTTTCGCTACAGATGTTCATTGCTCTGACATAGCCCGCACGACCTCATCATTCCTTCGTAAATGGTTGGATCACGTTTAGTCCCTTCCAATCGTCTACAATGGCTTCAGGCCTTTGCAGAATGTATAGAAAAAATAAAACTGTCATCGATAGTACAATTAAAGTGACTCTTGATTTCTTCTCCTGACATTTTGATGTAAGTACATCTGGTCCCTCAGATTTAGCGATGTTCAATCCAGCTACATTTTCAAAGACTACCTTGATATGGATTAACTTTACGTTTCCCATTGCTCAGGCCTGATACAGTGGCTCAACGGTTATCACTGTTGCCGCATGGTGCCCGGGGTAAAGGTCAGATTCTAGCGACGGCTGACTATCTGTGTGTTTTTTACACCTTCTCCCTGTGTCTGCGTGCGTTTCCTTCCTCAGTAAAAGAACGTGCAGGTTTGGGTGAACTGGCTATGCTACATTGCTCGTAGGGTTCAGTGATGAGTCTGTTAGGTGCATTAGTGTGGGGGACCGGGTCTGAATGGGATACTATTCAAAGGGTCGGTGTGAACCTGCTGGCCTGATGAGCCTGTTTCCACACTGTCGCTGTTCTAATTCTAAAAAAGATACCCATCTGATTACTTATTTCTTTTTTCTCAAAGAATTTCTGGATCTTTCCGCATGAATACAAATGCAAAGCAACTGCTTAGTTTCTCAACCATGTCCCTTTTCTTTGAAATAAATTACTAATTACCTCATTTGATGTTGCTTTTACTTTGTTTTCCTTGAAAGGCGAATCATGTGTTTCCTGTTCATCTGTATTAATGTCCTCTTTTCTATTCCCTTATCGGTTTTATGGCTCTCTTTTTCTGGATCGTCAATTTCAAAGAATTCTCAGGTTCTCACAATATCTGGATTTCTTCTGAAGCAGCTATCTTTGATTTAATAAATCCTCAAATTTTGTATTTTAATCATTATTGAGTTACCTTCCTCTCCTTTGTGTATTTACTCAAGAAATTTTAGTATCTTTCAGACTTCACGGTATTTCTGTCAGTAAAAACAATTGCTTGTCCATCGCTCAAATTTTATATTATAATTTCCTCAGTCACTGTAGCCAGCTTGACTATGTAGCCTCCGGTTTACCATGACGTTTCATCAGAATATGCAAAAACCTACGTTGTCAGCAGGCGCTGTGTAAAATGCAATACTGTTGTCACGATCCATCAAAACCTACTTCAGAGCAAGCTACTAATTAGCTCTTATGGCCACGCAATACCAAATCCGAAATAATTTCGTCTCTAGCCTGCTTCCCAAAATATTTTTCAACCTCCCTCGTATGCACTTTCAGAATTAATCTTTTCATGGTATTAATAGACACTTAGTTAACAAAGTTTAGTTGCAACCTGATATCATTTAATGATACTACAACAACCTCAATACTTGCATATTTAACTTCCAGTGTATAAGGGGCGCAAACTGTTTTCGTTCAGAAACGAAATGCACTAACGTTTGCTTCTCATTGCTATGTATAAACTCCACCAAACTGGTCCTTTGGAATCTGAGGGATGTGGTCTGTGGTGTCATTATTGATAGTCTTTGAAAAGATATTCGTGGAGGCTCAACTCAGTAATGGCATGATGCCAAGAAATGTCCAGTAATACAGGACAAGCATCAATAAACTCGAGCCTGGATAAGTGTCACTGTATTCTAAGATCTCCCTCATTCTCACTGTATATCTTTTAAGCACCTAACTCAAAACAAAGCTCATGGTCGATCTCCGAATGAGGTGCATGGTCTACCACTCTCAATTCTACTGCGATTCAATGCAGTGCCTTCCTTCCAACACTCTCTGATGAGTGTGCTATGCTCCTGCACGAACAAAACTGCATGGATGAAACACTGTGAACAGGCTGAGTCCAAACTCCTCACTATTCTCCCCCTCCAGCACCCTCCCTCGTATACCAGCACTAATGGTAGGTTCACCAACTCACACCCTCACACCCTCCATTCCTTTCTGCCATTACATGGGAAACAGTTTAAGAATGGTTAGAAACGTTCAAACCAAGTGATGGAGTCCCCGATATCCGTTCCCTCTCCACACTACGCACCCCCGGCATTTGGAGAGGACATTGGAATGATCTGGAGAGAACTAGGACAGTTCGTGTGGAGATTCTGAAACATCCACCCGCTGACCGGGTCAGGAGCAATACTGATTGAAGGGTGATTCTCACTTTAAACCCATTGTCAGTTCCAACGTCAGTTCTCTCTCTCACAAAATAACAAATGCCTCGTTGAACAGAGATGCACATACAGAAATACACAGAAACATTGATAAACAACACAATATACTAAGACGCACACTAGAGCCGCAAAGGCATATGCATAATTCTATGGCCGAGGGCAGACCACTCACAACATTCTCAAGCGGGCAGCTCAAACCGTAACTTTACTATTTGTTTCAGTAAGTGCACAGTGATAATTACCCGGAGTAAGTTAGCCAGGTTGACTACCAGGTTGTGATTCAGACAAAAAAGTTACTCACAAAACTACAAAATGGAACACAAAGTATGGAATATATAATACCGACAGAACTCAGTCTATCCAAACTGGACATAATTAGGCTGTACCGAAAATATGTAGTTGTCCCAATGCAAAAGCCCCTTATAAACGGAACAAAAATGAGCCAAAGGTTTACAGTAGAAGAGCAGAAGGAGGGAGATTCTACCAGCCCGTCTCTACACAGCCCACTGCTGATCTGCACTCACTTCACAACAAAAATTCAGCTTCCAGGACTGACCACGCTTGTTTACGTATAAACAAAAATAATCTCCTGGAAAAGTTTTTCCTCTAGGACTTCTGACAGTATCCTTGAGAAATGAAACAGCTTTTAGACTAGCTTCGTAAAACCTATCCTTTTAAAAAGAACTATCTACTGTATATCCAAAGAGGACTTCAATTTAAAACCCCTCAAAACCCTAGAAATGATTAGTATACATGACATTGACCATACACATGCAAACATGCACAACCATATTCGAATTTCGGCCGTGGCACACGCACCACAATCATTTGAATATCGGCAACGCACTGGCAATCACGTGTTCGAGACCTGCTACATACACAATTGTCAAATTGAATGGTTGCATCAACAAGCTCAATCTAAACGGGCTGGCATTTTAATCCTTAAATTTATCCACAAACGACAGTGGGTTGTTATCAGTGTATACGATTGTCTCAGATGTGTTGCTGGCAATATAAACACTGAAATGTTGCAATGCCAACACCAAGCTCAAAATCTCTTTTCAATTGTTGAATATTTCTGTTTATGAACGTTCAACTTCATGAAAAAAATACACAATGTATATCATGGCTCCATTATTTGGGGAACACATGATACTTTATCGTGGTGTGCTGGCAGTGAGGAAGGAAGGAAGGAAGGCAAATGTTTTGCATCAAGTCGCAAGGAGGCATCTTACATCTCCGAAAAGACAGACACATGCTCTACATGCATGTCGGAAAGTACTGGGAATGGTTAACTGTTTTAGAATGAAGGTATTGTGGCTGCTTTTAGAAGACTGCCTAACATGACTTTCAGTACAGGATCACCCACTAACTGCGCTGCGTTCATATAGGGATAGTTTATTCAAAGTCTGAACATTTCTCTCTCTTTCAATCGATATGTGGAGGTGTGATGGAGTAGAGGGAACGTCCGAAGAGGCAAGTAAGCTGTCAAGAATCATGTAAACGGAGTAAAAAAATTAACCAAAATAATTATTACGTTCTCGGTATCCACATAAAACATAATGAGTGATTGCCCATCCCCCTCTTATTCCCTCACAGCCCTACAGATTAATCTTCGCTCACTCCTGATGGTACCAGCATGCCAGGGATTAGTCTGGTGAAACTGTCACAACAACACTCTCAGCGACGATGATAGTAATTCTTTTTAATCACTTTGCCATCTCCGATTCTTTCTTGTGACATGTAAGACCATTCTTTGTCTGTGCAGTGCGACTGGCGTGGAATTGCCAAATTTATAACATTTTTGCACCAACATCAATAAAACCAGCACCAGAGGTCTCTCTCAGGATGCACATCACTCTCGATAAAGACCCAATCAGAAATAATACACCTGAAACGGAAAATGGCCACCTGTTTGAATGGAAATGAACTGTGGGAATATAGAAAACAGGCAGAGGAAGGGAGCTATCCTTCCTTTTGTCTTCTTTGACGGGATGTGTGCCGTTCTGGTCAGACCAACATGGTATGCTATTTTGAACTGCCTGGCTAGTTCAGCTATTCCATAGGAGAGTAAAGAGTAAAACACATTGTTGTGGGTTTGCAGTCAAATGGAGACCTGGCCAGGAAAGATGACACATTAACTTCTCCAAATGACATGGGGCAAGCAGATGGGCTTTTCATTTTAAAAAAAAGGTTTAATTTAAATGCCATCTATTTCGGTCATAAAATGTCAACGGATTATTATTCTGTGCCTCGAGATTATGAGTCAGTGACTGTCTGTCCATCGAACAAAATCTTTGCAAAGAACAAGTTAACATCTCAATTGCAATTACTTTTTAATGGACACTTGGTTAGAAGGGACATGGAGCAGGTGAATCCAGGCTTAACCAAGATGCAAATGATGTTTTATTCAGAAGTTGCACTGATGCTGTGGAGGAGAGTAGAATATCATTGTGGTGTTATTGGATAGGATTAGTGAGTGGAGATGATATGGAGATGTAAATCTGTTTCGGTCTAAAATAATTTTAGATTTTTAGGACAGTCTAGTTACTCCTCGCATATTGGTGAATAATTTGTAAATATTCATTAGTTATAATTTGTAAGGAATGGGGTTTTTGATTTGAAATGAACACGTTGACTTCGACCTGGCCAATTTTTAAATAATATGATAAGCAAGACAGCTTAAGCTGATTTAAAAGACAGACTGACTTACCAGCAACACCAACTATCACGAGAGTGGGATAATAACCACCTTGAATAACCATCAGTACATCATAGATCCGCACTGGTAATGATATCCAAGGCTGAGAAAGCCAGTATAGACCCCAAGATAAACTCCTGTCCATTGTTGTAATATTCCAGTCTGATGTTCTCAGGCTCTGATCTCTCCTCCCTCCAACCTCCGCATTCGCTGGAGCTGCTGATCGCTGATGCTGATGCTCCTGCTCAATTTATGGAATTACGAATTGAACTGAGTAACTTAATTAATAGAAGAGGCAAACTCTCCAACGACATATTTATTATCCACGGAGACTGACATTAATTATAATCACTGAAGAAACAGCTCTAGGCAACGGCTTTCAGTACAATTCAAAATAATGACTAAAATGTACACATTCTCGATGGGACAGGAGAGGGTGACTGAGTGAATGAATGCTGGAACTGGTAAATCAGTTTTGTATAAACATTCAAACTGTCTTGCAATGGGAATGATTTCAGACATTGATCGGAACATTAACATGCTTCTCTCGGTTATAAATGGAAGCATACATACTGTAAATACTGATCGGGCATTTTCATATCTGCAAGACATTGAGAGACCAGTTATGTTTCAAGATCTGAGGGGAATATGTGCCTCAGACAACATGGGGTCATAAAAGATAAACAGCGAGTGTGTGTGAACAACGAAGCGTACCTAGTAGACAATTCAGATAGCATTCAGAGTTGGTAAAGCGTGGCTATGGAAAAGACACAGCAGAGTCTAGATGCATCTGAGGAGCAAGAGAATCGACGTTTCAGGTAGAATTATTCAGGCGAGTATCATAGCAGTATTCTTTAATAAAACAACTGAAGAATCATCCAGTTAAGCTTTCTGGGTTGAACTAAGAAAAAAAGCAGGGGATGGTGATCTTATTGTGGTTGTACTATAGGCCAGCAAATTGTCAATGGGAATTAGATGACCAAAAGTATGCAGCGAGATCGGGGAGACTTGCAGGAATAATAGGGTTAACATTGTACGGGTTTCAATTTTCCGAACATAGACAGGACTGACATAGCATTCAGAGCTAAGCTGGGATGAAGTATGTTAAGTATTTTCAGGAAAATTTCCTCAAACAGAGTATAGAGGGTCCGAGACGGAAAGGGGTAAAACTCGAACCACTTTTCTGAAATGGAGCTGGTCAGGTGACGGAGGTGAAGGTGAGGAACACTTTGGGAACCGTGACCATTCTTCTAATATTTTTTAAATAGTTATGGAGAGGGATATAACTGGTCCCCATGTTCAAGTTCTAACTGGGACAAGGAGATTGTTGATGGAATTAGAATATCGAACATAGAACATTAAGGAACAGTACACACTATTCTGCCCTCGATGTTGCACAGCCCTGTGAAACCAATATGAAGCCTATATAACCTCAGCTATTCCTTTGTCGTCCATTTGTCTATCCAATTACCAGTTCAATGCACTTAAAGTTGACGAGTATACCAATGTTGCAGGCACACTCTTACTACTCTGAGGAAAGTAACTATCTCTGACATCTGTCCTAAGTCTATCACCACTCACTTTAAAGTTATGCCCCCTCGTGCTAGCCACCATCATGCGAAGAAAAAGGATCGTACTCTCCACCCTATCTCATCATCTGAATATTATCTGCCTCAAATGTGTCGCCTCTCAACTTTCTTATCTGCACTGAAAACGGCTTCAAGTCCCTCGACCTTTCCTCATAAGACCATCCCTCCATACCATACAACATGGCATTAAATCCCCTCTGAACCGTTTCCAAAGCTTCCACATCTTACCTATAATGCAGTCGTGCATGATACTGAGGATGGTGGAATTTGAAATCAGTAATTTTAAAAATATTAATTAACAATTCACAAATAAATATAGCCCATTGTGAATGCATGAAAAAATCCAAACATTTGTCCTTTAGAGATGGTCATTTGCCACGTTCATGTGATCTGCAAGACATACCCACAGCAAAATGTTTACCTCGCAATTGTTCTCTGCAATTACCTCGCAAGCCATTCAGTTCAAAGGCAGCTAGGTCTGGGTTATAAATGTTGGACAACAAGTGTCACCAATAGCCGATACGTGATTTTAACAAAATGTCCATTAGGATGGCCCCACTGAAACCGTGCTGGGATCAGCGTCCTGGCCAATCATATTTGTAGGTTTAAGGACAGGACTTTGAACTGACAAAGAGGATGCCGTTTGGAATGGAGGTTTCCAAGTCGAAAGAGGCAAGATGAAGCATCAGAACAGCATAGGGAGGTGGCTGTAGACAAGCAGAAAGGAATAGGAAGGAACAGAGTTTACCTAAAATTGCACATCAGCAAATAGGTTCGTTTCAGGAAATCTTGGGAAAAAGTAAGGTATGTTTTATTTTTGGAATGGGCAAAGTCTCTTCCATAATGTAGATGGATTTGTGGCAGAGAGATAAATGAGATATGATACCAGAGAGACGTAGTTACAGAGTGAACAAACTAGGAACAGGACAAACTTCGCTGAGACTCAGACAGAATGGGATGTTTAACCCTGACAGTAATGGTTAATAAATGCATAACACAGAAAGCGTTTGTCCTCAGATCGTGAAGTTGAGTGAGTATGAATGTAAATTCTGGCTACTAAATGCCAGGCACTCAAGCAGCAAACTATTTCTGGCCACCGAGCAGCATTTTGTTGCTCATCACTGCTTGAAACAGGAATTAATTGGAATTTTCAAAGACATTGTTATCATTTCAGGAAACTTTAATATTCGTATCATTTATGACAATCATATTGGCAAGAGTGATATTTGAAGAGCAGTTCCGAGAATGTTCCTGTCAGTTTTTCTTTGAATAGCACATTGCACAATTGGCTACGGGTGCAACTATCTCAATTCCGACGTTGTGTTTTGAAGCTGAGTGAATGAGTAATGCCACATGGAGAGATCCTCTCGATATTTGCGATAAAGTGCAGTTTAAATGAATATTAAGTTTCAACTTGAATCACAGAAGAGGACAATCTACAACTAGAATCAAAAATATCAAATTACATGAGTTTGAGAGGAGAACTGACCAAGGTAAACACGGTAAACGCACTGAAATGCATGTTTGCAATAAACGGTGGGATACATTTGTAGGAATTCAGCAAAAGGAAACTCCATTGAAATATATAAAACCTCAACAAGGAAATCTCGCCCATCCCTCAGTCAAGCCCATTTGGATTATGTAACATTAGAAGATCCCCAAAAGTACGAACAAATCTGAACAGAGAGAGTGTCTCAGAAATTAGTCTTCAAGCGCTTTCATACGATCTCCTAGTAGGACGAGAGCAGTGAGAGTGGGAATCATTTTCAGTGTTGAATAACACAATCGGACCAGTGAGAGTTGAAGGTGGTGGAGGTGCTAAGAGCTTTACAGAGAGTGGCCAGGGCCTGAACAATGTTATAAAGACAGTGCGAGTTTCTGCAGCTGGAGGTATTTACAGAGGTAGGGAGGGAAGTATGTACCTTTGTTTATTCATTCATGGGATGTGGAATCACTAATTGGAACAGCATTCTTTGCCCCACTGCTAATCATCAGAGGGCGTCTCACAGTCAGCCACAAAGCTGTGGGTCTAGAGTCACATGTTGGCAAAACCTGGTAAGAATATCAGATGCCCCTCCCTAAAGGGCGTAAGTGAACCAAATGAGTTTTTTTCCCGCTGATCAACAATACCTTTATGGTTGCCTCACCAACATCGTGTACAACCGCAATATGACATCTCAACTCCTATTCTCTGTGCTCTGAGCAATGAAGGTAAGTGTCCCAAATGGTTGCATCTGCAGTCTGTACACGTGTGAAACAATTTTCGAAGAACTGTGTACCTGTATCCCTAGGTCTTTGATTGACAACACTCCCCAGGGCTTGTACATTACCTGTGCAAGTTCCACCCTCTTTTGTTTTACCAAAATGGAACACTTTGCACTTCTCTAATTAAACGCCATCAACTAATCTTCAGCCCTCTGTTACCTTTCAATCTACTATTCTTCAACCCATGACACCGTTAAGCCTGTTATATCAAAGATAATCTGCTTTGTTGTCCATTATTTTGCCAATTTCAAAGTCAACACCAATACTAACTTACTAGGAACCAATATTTCCATCCAAATTATTCATTCAAATAATAAATAAGAATGCACCGTCACATGCCTCCAGTCAGAAAACTAAAATGTCTCCAATCACCCACTTTCTCCTACCTTCAAGCCAAATTTATATCCCATTCACTATCTCCTTCTGCATGCTGAATAACTTTACATTGATACGAACCGATTATGCAGTCTAACATATGGAATCTAGATCACAGAACATAGAACAGTGCTGAATAAGGTCCTTTGGCCATTCATGACATGCCAATCTTTTGTCATAGTCTAAGATCAAAGTAACAGACATACTCTTCATGTTACTGTCACCCATGTGCCAATCCAAGAGTCTATTAAATATCCCTAATCCATCTTCATCTACTAACACCACTGGCAGTGTATTCCATCTACCTTCCACTCTGTGTAAGAACCAAATTGTGTACCTCACCCCCTTCCTTAACTTGCATCCTATCACCTTAAACGTATGTCCCCTCGTGATAGCAATTTCTGCCATGGGAAAAGTGTCGCTGACTATCCACTATATATCTGTTCCTCTCATCATCTATCAAGTGTCCGCTCACCATTCTTCGCTCCAATGAGAATAGACTTAGCTCCCTCAACCTTGTTTCATAAGAAATGCCATCAGTCTAGGCAGCATCCTGGTAAATCTCCACTGTACCCACTCTAAAGCTTCCACATCCTTCTTTTAATGAGGGGGGGCACCCAGAACCGAACACAATATTCCAAGTGTGGTCTAACCAGGGCTCCATTGAGTTGCAGCATAAACCCACGTCTCATAAAATCAATTCCCCTGCTAATGAAAGCCAAAACACGATACGCCTTTTTAACAACCCGATCAACTTGGGTGGCAACTTTGAGAGATCTATTGACGTAGACACGAAGATCCGTCTCTTCCTCCACACTGTCAGGAATCCTGTCTTTAACTTTGTATTCTGCATTCAAATTCGACCTTCCAAAATGAATCACTTCACACTTTACCAGATTGAACTCCACCTGCCAATTCTCAAGCCAGCTCTGCATCCTACGAATGTTGTGTTGCAACCTACAACAGCCCTCCACACTAGCCAGTATTCCACCAACCCCCGTGTCATCGCCAAACTTACTAACCCACTCTTCCACATCCACATCCAAGTCATTTATCAAAATCACAGACAGCAAAGGTGCCAGTACCGAACGCTGTGTAACACCACTGGTCACTATGCTCCAGGCTGAATACTTTCCATCTGCTACCAACCTCTGTCTTCTATGGGCCAGCCAATTCTGTATCCAGACAGCCAAATATCATGTATCTCATGCCCCTGTACTTTGTGGAGTCTGCGTAGAAACGTTGAGTATATATCGCTTGGCCCGGTGACTTACCGATCCTTATCTTTCTCAAATCTTTCAGCACATCATCCTTCTTAACGTCAACCTGTTCACAAAAATCAACAGGTTGAATGCTATCCTCACAAATGACAACGTCCCTTTCAGTATTGAATACTGAGCCAAAGTATTGATTAACGATTTCCCCTACCTCCACTGACGCCAGGCACAGGCATCCTCCATTATCCATGATCGGACTTCACTCGCACTAGCCATCCTCTTGTTCCTCACAAAAGCGTAGAATGCTTTACGGTTTTCCTTAACCTGGCCCACAAAAGCTTTCTCATGTGTCTTTAATCCATTCTTCAATTCCTTCCATGCTACCATCATAGAATCCTGACAGTGTGGAATCAGGCCATTTGGCCCAAAAACTCCACACCAACCTTCCAAAGTGTATTCTACATAGACCCATTCCACCCAACCAACCCCACCCCCCGATTACTGTACATTTCCCCTGACTAATTCACCCAATCTACACATCTCTGAACGCTATGGTTAATTTAGCATGGTTGATTTAACTAACCTACACCTCCTTGGACTGTGGCCAGAAACCATAGCACCCAGAGGAAACCCATACAGACACACAGAGAATGTGCAACTTCGCACAATCGGTCGAGGCTGGAAATGATCCTGGAATTGAATCGAAAGTTATCATTTTCAGAAGCTTTTAGACAAGTTTCAATTATGGCTGAAGAGTAACTCGGGAGTGAATAGGGCCTATTAAAGATCAATGAGGTCGTCCACGTGTCGAACCAGAGGAGATGGGTAAGATGGGAAGAACTATGAGGCATCAGTGCAAACCACTGAGCCATCATGCAGCCCTATGTAATCCTCTGGAGCGCTGTCTGTTCATTGCTTCCTCAACCTAAAGTAAGCTTCTTTCTTCGTCTTGACTAGATGTTCAACATCCCTTCGAACCTTGTCAAACGCTTTACTGGTGTCCATGTAGATCACCTGCTCTGCCTTCATCCACTTCTTAACTGACACATCAACGAGTCAATCAGATGAGTGAAACGCAAATTTGCGCTCACGAAGCCATGCTGACTATCTCTCATCAGCCCTTGCCTTTCCAAATTTACGTCGTACCTTCTCTCCGAATCACCTTCAAAAACTTGCCATCACTGGTCTGTTGTTTCTTGTCTCTTCACTGCAGCCCTCAGTCTTCCAGCATCTCAACGTGTCTGTCGATAGTATAAATATCCCTGCTCAGTGCCACGCAATATCTTGCCTAACTTCCCACAACATGCTGGCATCCATCTGATTAGTTCCTGAGGATCGGTCCACCTTTATCCATTTTAAGATTCCAAGACCTTCTCTTGTGCATTGTGGATTCTTTCCAGGAATCACTATTTATTTTTCAAAGTTTCCGAGTTTCCATGTCATTCTCTACAGAAAGTATTGACAGGATTTTTGTTTGCTTGAAAAATATCTCACCCATCTCCTCTGCTTCCACACGTGGGCGATCTCATTGATCTTTAATAGGCCCTATTCTCTCCCGAAGTATTCATTAGTCTGAATTGAAAGTTTCTGAAAATGAAACAAACCATATCCTCCGACCACCACACACATCCCCCACTCTTATATATTCTGCCATGTATGTTCACACCAGCAAATAAAATCCAATTGGCTCAAAAACAAATGATCTTTTATAAAAGGCATCTCCTATTGTTTCTATAAGTTCAGTTGTTATTTATCACCATATCCTTTATAGTATGTGCAGCATGTTCGTGTCCTACTGTCAGGCTAATGCTGGTTGGTTTCAGACTGACTGCACAAAGAGAATTGGAAATCCTGTCTATCTTTTTTTTAAAAAAGGTACATTGCAGTTGCAGCAGGTAATAGAGAAGACAAATCAAATGATGGTATTTATTACAAAATAGGAAGTCTAAAATAGGAAGGTCATGGAAAACTATGCAAAGGGAGAGTCAGACCACATCTCCAAAATTATGAACAGTACGGTTGCCCAAAGAAAAGATATACTTGCATTGGAGGCACACCAGCGAAGATCGGCTCAGCTGATTTTGGAAATAGAAGTATTTTCCAATTAAAGAGGTGGATTGATTGAGCTTGACCTCATTGGAGTTTTGAAGAATAACAGAGAAATTGAATGAAGCAACCAATATTCTGAGGGGTTTTGGCACTTTTGATGCTGCGGAGTTGGAAAATAAAACAGTACAGCATAGCAACAGGCCCTTCGGCCCAAGATGACTGTGCTGACCATGATGCTATTCTAAACACATCCCATCTGCTTGCACATGATCCATACCCGAATATACTCCGCCTGTTCACATGTCACTCTAAATGCCACTTAAAGTATTTGCTCATGTGTCTGCTTCTACTACCCCCTTTCGCACTGTCCACACTTTCTGTGAAAAATAGTTGCTTCGCATATCTCATCTAAACTTTTCCAATTTCCACTTGACCTTATGTGCCTTTGCATTTGTTACCAATGCAGGGGAAAAGAAATTACGGCAATCCACACTGTCCTTCCCTCCCCTAATTTCACATATTTGGACTCTTTCGCCCCTTAGACTGTGACATTTTGCAAAACAATCCAAATTTTTTTCAATCTCTTGCTCTCGCTAACAGATTCTTAAAATATCTAATACAGGCAATATGTTGGCAATGTGTTCTTAAAATCTTCACAAATGCTCTTCAACATGAAAGGCAAACCTGTATACTCAGTCCTGCGACAGATGAGGACAAACATGCTGTTTGCTTTCTTCCCCACCTTTCCCACCTGTATCGCCACTTTCAGGCAACTATGGAAGTGCCCAAGATCCCTCTGCATATCATTGGCCCTCAGTATCCTAACTTTCTTGCATTATACCGCACAAACTGCGTCATTTCGTACATGTCAAGGTAAACTCCATTTGCCATTTCTCCTTCCATCATTTCAGCTGATCGATATGCTCCTGCAACATTTGATATCCTTCTTTGTTATACACGACTCCACCGATTTTCTTGTCGTCTACAATAATTACCTTTGTCACTTCCTTTGGTTTCCCTTTTGCAAGAACCTGTAACCCGGAGGCATAAACTCCCAGCGAGGGCTAACTCAATCACGATGGATTTGAGCAGGATCTTCTTCAGTCGGAGGACGATGAATCTGCAGAATCCCTTACTACAGAGGGCTGTCGAGGCTGGTTCATGAAGTATATTTGGATCAGAGATTGTCAGAATTTAATTCATCAGCGATACAAGGTTTACTTGGGAAAGATAGGAAGGTAGAGTTGGGTATTATCGGATCAGCCATGATTCACTGAATGCTGGAAATGTTCAACGGGCTAAATGTTTTATTAATCAGAATTAAACTCAATGAAACATGATATAACACTATGGTTCTCTGCTCATTAAGCTGCTTTAGAATAAGATTATTAGATATTTTTCGTTTCACACCATTTGATCGAGATTAGGCTCTTGCTACCTCTTTGATGCCTCTCCTGATACGCTATTATAGAAATCCATCTCGTGTGTAATCTAGGACTGCATCCATTGCAGAACCGATACCCACTAGTCATGTAGTGGGGATGTAGACTACTGTCACACACGGTTACTGTATTGCCTTTGTCATAATGCATGCAATTTCCTGACTGTAGCCATTTTTGCATTAACATCACTGGCTGGTGGTTACAAATGATTTCCTGCTAACAGTTACTCCCCCTTGCTGTTTCTCAGCTCCATCCAAATACAAACTGAGTTTTGATTTTCGTATCGACGTGGCTGTCTCATTAATTGACTGACTGCATCGTTCCTTCAGAACAATACCGGTCCTTCTTTGGCTTTTTACCTACCATTCTTAAATCCTGACAAGCCTCTAATATTCACTTCCCAGCCATGGCCACCTGCAGCCCCACCTGCATAATGACAGTTTGCTCATATAAGTTCACCTCAGTTAATGTTGTCGTTCCATCTGGCTCGTCGCAAAATTGTGGAGTTTTAAGGGATGCATCGAGGTTACAGGGCTGTGGCGGCGTTCAGGGACACGAGGATGTTACAGAGTTATGGATGGTTATAAGCAGTAAAGAATGTTAGTGGGAAAAATGGTTTGAGGAATTGGAAGAAATTACAGAGATAGAGCAGGTTGGATTAGATTCCAGGTATAGGGATGGGTGGAGGGAGAGGCTGGCAGAGAGGGGCACACAGAGAGCAGAGTGTTTTTATGACAAGACTGGAAGAACTAACAGAGATATGGAGAGGTGTAATGACTGAAGAGGTTCACATGTATAAGAACGTTTATATGTTCCGGAGCTTACATAGACAGGAAGGTTGTGGGGTGCGGCAGCTTTTCCAGACCACAGACAGTTACATACACAGATAGTTTCACGCAAAACGGAGTAGCTACATTCGGTAGGGAAGGTCGAAGGGGAGAGTGAAACTTCATAGATTAGGGTGAAAGAGCTGGAGAAGAATATGGAGTTAAGTAAATGGATAGAGAGACTGAATGAGCTGATATTAAAAGTGAGTGTAGTACAAACTGGAGAGTCACAAGGATTGGAGCGAGTGCTATAGATCAGCGATACTGCCGGGACTAAAGTGGATTCCCAAATAGGGAAGGTTGTAAGGACTCCAAAGCCTGGAAAAGTTGTCAGGTCTGAAAGAGGTCACACAGAAAGGGAGGACTTTAGGGCTGCAGGTGTTTATGGAGCAAGTGGATGGTTTAGAACAGTTTACACAGACAGGGAAGGTTTTGTGCACAGTCGCAAGATGCACAGAATAATTGTTACAGGCGTTAGTGTATGAAGGTACTGGAAGCTGAATGGGTCCCGAACAGTTAGGAGAGATACGGATGGTTATGGTATAGGAGAAATTTATGGACTACAGAGAGACTTGTAGCGACTTGGAGATGAGAGAAAGTGTGTTTCAGAATCTGACATACATTGTAGGGACTGGATTAGGCCTGACAAATGAGAAGTGATATTGGGGCTGGAGTCTTTTACAGTAAATGAGGGTGCTGAAGGGATCGGAAAAGTTTGAAGATGAAGGATAGATTGGAGACCGGTGGGATTAAGAGATATGGAGGGCTGCAGAGGCATCGGGGGAATATATGGAGAGCGAGATTTCTAAGAGCAGGGGAAGTAAGAGAAGTAGAGAAAATGTAGTGCTTGAAGAGGTTTCAGCAATCAGGAGGTTTCAAGGTACAGGATGATAGTACAAAGAAAGGACTAATTTCAACGATTGAACGAGCATACAAAGATAAAGAGGTCTTTCGGCAATGGAGGATGTTAAATTACAGAGATAGGAAGGGCTTATTTACTCAAGTAATTTACGAAGGTCTGAATAGTTGGAGGTATTCAAGCTGGGTTGATGTAAATAAAGTCTTCTAGGATTTGAAGGAGGGTGTTACATGGAGTACTTTCAGAGCTTGAGTAAGTTACACAGCTAGGGAGTGGTGCCAAGAGTGAAGAATATTAAGGAGATAGGGAGGATGTGGGGACGACAGGTGATTACACAGACGGGAGCGGTTGTGGAACTGGAAAAGGTTACACAGATAGGGGTTGTTGTGAGGACTGGAGATGTTTCACAGATTGGGATGGCTGTGGGGACTGAAGGAGGATATGCTGGTTAGAAGAGTTGTGAGGACTAAAGGAGTGTATGGTGTTAGGGAAGATCGTGGAGACTGAAGGAGTTTATGGAGGTATGGAGGGTCATGAGCACTGAAGCAGGTTAGACAGATAGGGAGGATTTTGGGCACTGAAGGAGGTTATTGAGATAGGGAAGATCGTGGGTACTGAGGGATTTATTGACCGAGGGAGGGTCGTGTGGACTGATTGATGTTACACAGCTAGGAAGAATCATTTCGACTGAAGGAGGCCATGGAGATAGGGAGGGACCTGGGGGATGAAGGAAGTAATAGATATCGGGACCTTCTTGAGGATTGAATGAAGTTACAGAAATATGGAGTAACATTGGGACTGAAGGAAGTTATGGAGATAGGGAGGGTTATAGGTACTGAAGGAGATTACACAGATAGGGAGGGAGACTGAAAGAGGGTACAGACGTACAGAAAGTGGGGAGGACTGAAGGAGTTTATTGAGGTCGGAAGAGCTTGGAGGACTGAGGAGGTTAGTTAGATAGGGAGGGTTGTGGGACTGAAGGAGGCGATAGAGATAGGAACTTTATAGAGAAGCACGAGAAAGCGGGCCAGGTGCCGGCATTTTGACCACACGAGACAAGCACACGTTCAATGCGATCACATCTGACAATCTCACTCAATACATTGATCTGGATTTCACCCCATACACTGTTATTGTAGTAACTGGTGTCATTCAATGATACAGAGGAATGAAGCAACTCGGCAGGGTATGTGTGGCGGGAGAGCGTCTCATAGAGATGGACAGGGCTGTGGAAGCTGGAACAGGTGATAGATATACGCCTAGTTTAGGAATGTGAGTACTTTACTTGGAAGAGGAGGTAGGAGAGGATGGGATATAGTTACAATCACAGGGAGGATTATGGGAACTCATGTGCGTAATGGAAATAAACAGTACCTGGAGGAAATTAAAGGCAGAAAGGTTTATAGTGGCTGTAGTTGATTACATGAATAGGGAGGATAGTAGGGAAAAGTAGAATTTCCAACTATTGAGTGTGTTTTAGAGACAAGAGGAGTTTATTGTCATCAGTAGCATTGTAGAAACAAAATTATGAGAAGCAGGATAACTGTGCATGATATACAGAGCCAATGAGGTTAATAAAGTAGGGATATTTTTTTTGTCATGACTGGGAAGGTTACACGGATCATGAAGATAGCAGGAACTTGAGACAGTTCCAAAAACAGGGAGGTATTTTCAGGTCCCGAGTGGAAGGGATAGTTAAAGGGACAGAAGATTTTTTGTTCTTAAATAAGGGGGATTCTGGGACTGGAGAAGATTACTCATATATGAACGACTGTAGGGATTAAAGTTAAATAAACAGACATGGAGAGGTATACTTGCAGGAGAAGCTTACAGGGATATGCACGGCTGTAGGGGCATACAGAGAGAGGGAAGGTAGTGTCTACTGGAGAATGTTACAAAGATTTAGGCATTGTTGGGAATTAGAGAAAATGGCTGAGATAGGAAGTGTTCTATAGACCAGAGGAACTTACAGATAAGATGGTGATAAGGAAGCGCGGGATTTTTCTCCTGTTCCTTGCCCAGCATGATATCGACATCTTATCCTCAGGTTCTGAATTAAAGACCACTAACTAGCCTCTGTGCTATTTACTGTGAGTGATCTTTCCGGCTGCAGGATTTATTAAAGGATCAAGATCTCGGAATTCATCTTTATCTGGCTAATGAACCGTCGTCAATGTGTTCATGGACGACACACGATCGCTCTGACTATCTGCGCAAGACAGAGAAAGAGCCAGGCTCAGACATTAAACTGATGCAGTGGGGTTTACGTACATAGAATGAAACTGCGTCCTAGAGAGATCCAGAAAATTATATCCTGGCCTGGGCTGCTGTATCTCTCTGGAGTGGAGAATTCTTTGGCTCAAGATGTCAAAACTCTTCACAGCCAGAGTTGCAGATAGAGGCAGTAATTAGACTCATACAGTGAAGGATATCAAATGGAGAGATACAGAGTGATATCACCAGAGTGCAGGAAAATTTCAGGATCAAAGAACTGTGTCATGAGAAGTGGTTTTGATAAAGTGAACGCTGCTACCAGATTTCATGGAGGAGTGAGATATTGTGTTTGGATGCGGTCCACTGGTCTAGTTCTGGAGTCATTGTCCGAGTCAATCATATGACCAGGATGAAGCAGAGTATATAGATGAGGAGAAACAGCGCTCAGGTGAAAGGCAATCTCCAAAACCCAAGAGAAAGTTTGAAATATTGGAATAGCATGGGGCTGTGGTTGAATACAAGCAGAAAGCAACAGTACAGGGCGGGGTATTACTGAAATCCCACTGCAGCAAATTGACTTGAGAGAGGAAATTACCATTACAAAAAAAGTAAATGACAGTTTCTTTACCTAAATACACAAAAAGAAGGGATTTGTGATTTACTCATGAAAGAACTGAAACTATCACTGTGTTCTAACAGATGAAAGGTTTAACAGACAATCAATTTTTCAATGTATAATTTCAGTAATATCACACTGCAAATTTTTGGTATAAATTCTGTGATACAATCGAGCCCTCCACTATCACCTGATGAAGGAGCGTCGCACCGAAAGCTAGTGCGTTTCCAAGTAAACCTGTTGGAGTATAGCCTGGTGTTGTGTAATTTTTAACTTTGTACACCCCAGTCCAACACCGGCATCTTCAAATCATGACTACCATCGACAACACTAACCACAGGCTTAAAGTGGAGAGGATCTCCAAGAAGTTTGCACATATTGACACAGGCATCAAGTTTCTACGGGAATGCAGGCAAGCAGGAAAAATCCCGAAAGGATTATGGATAACATTCCCACTTAGATCGTACTCCAACACAGACTACGCAGAGAGACTTTGCCACCGCACCTCTTGTAAACTTCTCAATCATCTCGTGCACCAACTCTGCAGCAGGCGCCACAACCTTGAAATTCAGATGGAGTCCACACTCATAGCCTGAACACAGGATAAATCAGCACAATTAGGCAAAATTGCCAAACAGACAAGGTGATAAAACTACACCACGTACATGCACGTCATGAACAAAAAAAATGGAGAAGCTTGGCATTCTTACCAGTAATAGCAAAACCTGCCCTGGAACCACAGTAGACAACATTATCACTGCGGGGAAGTCTATTGTCAACTTATCCGACCACACCCTTCGACCGGAAGAGATCGAAGTCCTGAGTAGGGGTCTCAACTTCTGCAACATCACCAAAATGGACCCGTTGGTTCTGGCAGCAGACACAGAGGAGTTCATCAGACGAATGAGACTCCACGAATACTTTCAAGGTGCTGGCAGTGATCCCACTGAGCCCACTGATGAACGAGAACAGTCATCACAGGGATCTGTAGAGGAGCGACCAAAGAATGTGTCAACATGGACCCCACCGGAGGGCCGCTGCCCTGGGCTGGACCTGTATGTTCAAACTGTCAGGAAATATATAAATGCCGGATTCATCAGCCGTACCCACGAGGTAGAGCAAAACATAATCTGTTCACAACGCAATGCCATCCAGGCTCTCAAAACCAATCGAAACATTGTCATCAAACCAGCAGATAAAGGAAGAGCCATTGTCATTCAGAATAAAACAGATTACTACAAGGAGGTGTACTAACAACTGAATAACCAGGAACACGACAGGCAACTGCCAGCTCATCCTACGAAAGAACACACCCGAGAATTAAAGACACTGATCAGAACTTTGGATCCAGCCCTTCAGAGTTCCTACGCGCCCTCATCCCACGTATTTCTCGGGAGAGGAACTTCTAATGCCTTCCAAAGGTACACAAAACCAACACACCGGGGCGCCCCGTGGTGTCGGGCAATGGAACCTTATGTGAGAATCTCTCTGCCTTTGTGGAAGGTATCTTGAAACCTATTGTACAGGGGATCTCCAGCTTCTTACAGATTTCTTCCAGAAACTGAGCACACACGGACCAGTCGAACCAGGAACATTCCTCGTCACAATGGACGTTTCCGCACTCTACATCAGCATCCCCAACAAGGATGGCATCGCGGCAACAGCCTCAGTACTCAACACCAACAACTGGCAATCTCCAAACACCATTTTGCAACACATCCGCGTTATCCTCGATCATAAGGCCTTCACCTTTGACAACCAATTCTTCATCCAGACACATGGAACAGCCATGGGGACCACGTTGGCACCCCAATATGCCAACATTTTTTATGCACAGGTTCGAACAAGATTTCTTCTTTCTGCAGGATCGCCAACCAACATTGTACACCAGGTATATTGATGACTTTTTCTTCCTCTGGACCCATGGCGAGGAGTCACTGATAAAACTACACAGTGACATCAACAAATTTCATCCCACCATCAAACTCACCATGGAATAATCTCGACTGTCTGTCTCATTCTTGGACACGTGCGTCTCCATCAAGGACGGACACCTCAGCACCACGCTCTACCGCAAACCCACAAACACCCTCACCATGCTACACTTCTCCAGCTTCCACGCAAAACATATTAAAACAGCCATTCCCTATGGACAAGCCCTACACCTACACCGGATCTGCTCAGATGAGGAGGAATGTGACGGACACCTGGAAGTACTCAAAGATGTCCTCACAAGAACGGGGTACAATGCTCAACTCATCGCCCGCCAGTTCCAACGTGCCACAGCAAGGAACCGTAATGACCTCCTCAGGAGACAGACACGTGCTGCAACAGACAGGGTACCCTTCGTTGTTCAGTACTTCCCAGAGGCTGAAAACTTACGCCATGTTCTTCATGACCTGCAACAGATTATCAATGAGGATGAGCAGCTCACCAAGACCTTCCCCACACCTCCACGACTTGCCTTTAAAGAACCACCAAACCTCAAACAGATCATTGTTCGTAGCAAACTGCCCGGCTCTCAGGACAACTCCATACAACCTTGTCACGGTGGACAGGTGCAAGACGTGTCAGATTGTGGACATAGATACCACTATTACGCCTGGGAACACCTCCCACCTTGTACATGGCAGGTACTCATGTGACTCAGCCAACGTTGTCTATTTTATACTTTGCAGGCAAGGATGACCAGAGGCATGGTACATGGGGGAAACCGAGCAAATGCTACGACAATGGATGAATGGGCACTGCACAACAATGAACAGACAGGAGGGCTCCCGCCCAGTTGGGGAACACTTCAGTGGGTCAGGGCATTCAGCCTCGGACCTTCGGGTGACAATCCTCCAAGGTGGATTTTGGGATAGGCAGCAGAGGAAAGTGGCCAAGCAGAGGCTGATAGCTAAGTTCGGTACCCATAGGCAGGGTGTCAACCGGGAACTTGGGTTCATGTCACATTACAGGTGATCAGCATTGCACTGCACACACACACACACACATAGATATTCCTACACACACACACACACACACACACACACACACACACACACACACACACACACACACACACTCACATACACACGGACACAGGTACACACAGACGCGCACACAGACACCACCACACACCCTTATAGATACACGTACTCCCGCGCTCACACATGCACACCCTCGCAGACCTAAGACGCTCTGCACCCACTACAAGCACACATACACACACACAACACACACACACACACACACACACAACCCCCACCCAGACAGACAGACAGACACACACGGACACATGCACACATATATTTTGTGTGGTGAATTGTATTGCAGAGTTACATTGCATTTTGCTCAAAAACTGCATACATTCATGTAGAACTCTGAGCTCAAAAACTGCAGGAATTTATGTAAAACACTGTTATCTCAATTATTAGATTAGAATCAATCTGATATCAGGCATAGACAGAGGACACAGGGGACTGACACCTTCAGCATATTATCTAGCTATAACGATTGTTAGCAACTAACCCGAGAGATGGAAGGCTTGACAATCAATTTTTCAATGTATAATTTCAATTACTTCACACTGCAAATTTTTGGTATAAATTCAGTGTTACGATCGAGCCCTCCACTGTCACCTGAAGGAGCGTCGCTCCGAAAGCTAGTGTGCTTGCAATTAAACCTGTTAGACTATAAACTGGTGTTGTGTGACTTTTATCTTTCTTCCTTGTCCCTCTCTTTCTCTTTTTCCCTTTCCTCACGCTCTTTTTTCGTTTTCTTCGTGGCGTTCTTATTTCCCTTCTCTTCCTGTTGTGCCAAAGATATTTGGTCCTTCTCTCTTTGTTCTATTAGAGCAGTCGTTCAATATTCTCTGTCCTTTGCCTTTATCCATACTCCCAACTGGTCCAGTTCCTTTTCATGTTCATGCTGCCTCATCTGCAAATGAATTCTAGCCATTTCCAAAGTTTCTGATGAGGTTCCCAGCAACCTTAATGATTGCAGTTTTCCTGTATTTGCCTCTGCATCTTGCACAGACGAAGGCAAGTGCAACTCCAACTTGTCTGCCAATTCCGTCAGCGTTGGCTTGCTCATATTTTGCAAAACCCTTACAGTCACATTGTCCACTCGCAGAAAACTCACAACGATTGAAAGAGCCAGTAGAGCACAAAGCATTATTAAAGTCAACCGAATTCACGTATTGTACGTATTGACTATTGTACGAATGGTCCTCTGTTATTAGAAGGGTATTACTTATTTGGAAAGGGTTCAAAAATATCTAGCAGCATGTTATTGGGAAAGGGATGTTGAGTTACAACAGGCTGGACAGCTTGCAGTTCTTGATTACTGGTGTGTAGATGAATGAGTGGTGACATTGTAGAGTTTATAACATCATGAGCAGCACAAATATGTTGATTAGCAAAGGTACTTTCTGTATGATGGGTAAGTTCAACATTTGGAGGCATATACTAAGATGGCAGGAGAAATACTAAGCACTGACATGAGGGTCAACGTTTTGATATAGAGGGTTGTTTCATACAGATTTTCCTGGCACAGGAAATGGTAGAAGCAGGCAGAGTTAAAATTTTCAAAAGACATTTGGACAGTTTCATGAATAGGAAATGTTTAGAGGCACAAGGGCCAAATATACCCAAGTCGGTCTAGGTTAGTTTGCGAGTATTGCCAGCGTAGATGAGTTGGATCAAAGGCTCTGTTTCTGTGTTGTATCACTCTGCGAATCTGTGTCGCTATTTCAGTCGAGGTTCCAAAACAGAAATAGGAAGGAAGTTCCAGAAGTGAATTAAATTGACTCATTCATCATCAAGCATTTAATTTCAATGGTTTTACGATCGAGAGCACACATACCACAATTTATGAATTTTACAACACATTTTTGTCCAAATCTATTCCACGCAGAAATATTTTATAACATTCAGTTGATTTCTTGTTATATTTATAGTCAATGTGTCAGCACACATTCGAATGCGCTACTCGTGATAACTTCAATATTCAGATGCAGGAGACATCGTGGTATTGTTGCTGGATTATTAACCGACAGAACTAATGTTCCAAGAATTCGGATTTTGAATCTCAGCACACCAGGTAATGGAATTTAAACTCAGTTAGAAAAATGTCTGCAATTAATACGCTAAGTATGACTAAAATTTTATTGCCAATTGTCAGTTAAAAACTCATCTGGTTCATGGATGTTCTTTAGGGAAGGAAATTGCAATCATTACTTGGTCCGATCTACGTGTGACTGCGCACCCACACCAAGTTGATTGTCTCTAATTTCCATCTGGGAAATTAAAGATGGGCGATAAGCAGTAGCATAGCGAGTGATAAGCTCATTCTACAATTGAATTAAGAAATACTATTACAGAAAGTAGTCTGTTGGTGCAGCGTTCTATTATCCCGGCTTTCTTCCATCAACATGAAATATGAAACTCGAGTGAAATCGTATAGGTTTTAGAAACCTAATGCTTAATATTAACTAATATTCACAGCTGTCTGGTAAATGGAATGCATGTTTATTTTCACTAAGATCATATGACAAATCTGAAGACAGTATCTTGATAAAATTCATACTTATGTATGCTGCTTTTGTGGCCTGAAACGGGAATAAGGCAGTTTTTGATTTGTTCTGCAATAGAACACAGAAAAGGGGAAGTTATGGAAACGAGCTGACCTGACACTCAATGTAAGTGTTTTCTGCACAGTTGCGATTCTTTTTGGCTGATTTTTGGCTAATCTGATTGTGACCTGAAATCTAACTTCTCTTGTACCTGTTGTGTACTTCCATACACCTTGTTGAACAAGAATCCTTTTTCATTATTCTAACGTTGATGTAATTACTGGTATCTCAACGATGAAGATACTGAGATGCAAAGCTGGTATTTAAGTGGGACACGTGGATTCACTCTTTTTAAGGATCATCGCTACCACCTACTTGAATGGCGCATAATATTACTTGAAATCTAAATATAAACCTACGTGCTGTCCACGACTTGCTGCATCTGACGCTGTGCTGCATCACCGTCTGAGTTTTCTTAAGGTGCTGAGCAACGTGCAATTATCCACAACAGACCCGCTACTTCAATTATGGTTCCAGGAAGATCATTGATGAAACGTCTTAAGAAAGTCCCCTGCGAAATTCTGCAATGATTTTATGGAATTATACAGTGTGATTACTAACAACATCAAACGTCTTCGTTTGTGCTGTGTATGAGTCCAGCTAGCAGCGTTCATTCATTCGATTTCTGCTTTTGATATAAACGGTTCATACCACATTAAATCAAATGCTGCGTTAATGTGAAGGACAGTCGTTCTGATCTCTGCCTTGCTGTTTACGACTTTTGGCGAATTTTGAACAAGGCGAGTAATTTTGCCAAGAGAAGAGGTGAGATCATTTATCTTTCACATCTGTTTACACCAACACAAAGGACAATATATACATATTGTCTGATACCGACGTTTTTTCAACTACTCTGATCTTATATTTTTTCGTTTTATCATAGTCATAATACTCCTTCATCAAAACGTCTTTGCCATTTTCATGCAAAATCCCTTCGAATCTTGTAAAAGGTTTTATGTCTGTTCTTTGCACGTTGTGTCCTTTCTCATTTCAAGCTACATTACTTTTGCATATATTTCCAGCTGTCTGCAATGATGAGTTCGCGGTGTTTCTCTTTGCCGTTCTTTCTTGTCTTTTCTGAGCCTGTAATTTCCTTGACTTCTATGTGGCAGGAGGCATGGCTGCCCCTGCCGCTTGTTTTTTTGTTGGGGACACACTGAATCTCCCTTTTAAATGCATCATGTTGCACTCGTGCTGTCATCTGTTATATCTTGCATTTTGTCTTTTGTGTCATTTCTTCTGTAATTGTTTTCTTAATACTTCATTGGCAATTTCGTTTTACTATGTATAATCTTCTGCAAGTTGCTAAGACTCAGAGCAGTGACTGACACCAGTAGTATTAAAGAATTTGCATCCTTCACCGAAGATTCTTTTAAGTAAAGGACAAACAATTCACAGGATCTTTACGCCAAAGATAAACCATGTCTAGTCTGTAAAGAAAAGATTGTCGTGTTTTCCAACATATTCTCTGTTAACCCTCATTGTAACGAGGTGGACATATCAATCCAAACACCAGTTATATAGATACTTGCAAATTGCCACCAAGGCTGTTAAGAAGGCATTGGTGTGTTAGCTTTTATTGGTAGAGGGATTGGTTTTGGAACAATGAGATCATGCCTCAGCTGGGCAAATCTCTGGTGTGGCCACATTTGGAGTATTGTGTACAGTCTGATCACCGAATTATAAGAAGGGAATGAAGCCTCGGAAGGTGTGAAGACGCGATTTTCTATAATGTTGCCTAGTTTGGAAGGAGGGCTTTACGAGGAAAGGCTGAGGGAATTGAGGCTGCTTTTGTTTGAGAAATGAAGTTGAGAGGCGGCATGAGGCATGTAAGGTAATCAGAGGGTTAGGTAGATTTGAGACAAAAAAACAGTCTTTAACCTTGGATAGAGATGGTTAGCACGAGGAGACACCGCTTTAAATTGAGGGGTGATAGATATAGGGTAAATTTCAGAGTTAGTTTCTTAACACAGGGAGTTGTAGGGTCATGCAATGCACTGTCTGCAACAGTAGTAGGCTCGCCAACTTTAAGCACATTTAAATGAGAATTGGATCGGCATATCGACGAGAATGGGATAGCTTAGGTTTGCTGTGCTTAAAGTTAGATCCAGAGGTCGGTGCAACATCGAGGGCCGAGGGCCTGTACGGCGCTGTAATGTTCTATGATCTATGCTCTGTCTGTTTCATATTAAAAGGTACCTTTGATAGAGTGTTTCTAAACTTTTTGGAGATTGAGATGGTAGATCTCCAGGCGCTTGTGTTCGATGGATGCTGCTCTCTCTGAATAACTTTCAAAAGATACACATTTTATCTCCTCCAACATCGCATCATCTTATTGATTCGATATTGGTTAAACAACATAATCAAACTTGACCAGATTTTAGTATCCTGGGTCATAGTTTAAAATGATTGATGAAATTTAAATTATCATAAAAACAGCAAACAAAATTCAGGTTTGTATATCACAGACAAATGTTATATGTTTTCATGATTCTGGTACACTCTGGGACAGTTATCTCGTCATAACGCAGGTGCTTGAAGTCTTTCAGCTCAGAACAGCATTCATACTGTCGTAAATGTACAGGACAAGCGTGCAACTTCAAAACACCTGTTAAGAAAAACATGAACCATCGTAATGAAAATACGGTTTCTTTTTTTTTCTGAATTTTACTCCCATTACTATGAAACACATCCATCATTAATTTAGATTATACTTTTCATATTAATTTCGTAACACATGTAGGTGATTGACATCTGTCCAATCTTATCTAGACTATTCTCTCTTGTTCTTTAGTATATTAGTAAGCGGAGCTACCACCCTACTGATGTTCGGTACACAATACCGGTCGGATTCGCTTCGTACTTCAACAAGGGGGCAATCTGCAGCCCTCCAGGACCGCATCGGTGTCCAACGATGCTACAAAGTTGTCATTTAAAGCCCCAGCTCTTTCCTCATTCTCTTCCTTGTGCAGACCGCATCTGGACCTGTAGACTTGTCTACGTTAAAGCATTTGGAATACAAAAGAAAGCTTCCTCCATCCTTATGCCGATTTGAATAAGAGTACTCAGAGATCTCGCCCTCAGTTCAACGTCCGTCTTGTCCCTCTCCTTGATGTATACCGGTTCAAAGTGCTCGTTAAGAATTTTACCATTTTTTTTCTGACTCCATGCAGAACTCTTCTCCTTTGCCCTTGAATGGATCAACGCTTTCTCTAGATTCTCTCTTGCTCCTTATTTATGAAAAAGAACGATTTGGGGTTTTCCTTCACCTGGTTTGCCAGCGATATCTCATGACCCCTTTTAGGACGTTTGCTTCATCGTTTCACATTGGTCCTGCATCCCGATATTCTGCCAAAGCTTTGTGTATTTTCAGTCGCCGTGCCCTTATGTACGCATCCCCTTTCCTCTTAGCTCATCTTACAATTTTGCCTCTCATCCATGTTTCCCTAACTTTGCCATTCGATCCGTCATTTTCACAGGAACTCTCCTGAACTCTCATCAACCTTTCCGTAAATGCCTCCCACATATCGCTTCAAACATTTCCTTTCCTTTCAAACAACTGTTCCAATCTACATTCTGCAGCTCCTGCAGGATTTTGGTCTAGTTTGTCTTCCCCCAAATTACCACTCTTCCTTTCGGATTACTGTCTGCTGTGTCCATGAGTATTCTAAATTTTAAGGAATTGTGATCACTATTCCCGAAATAATCCTCTACTGAAATACCAACGAACTGGCTGGACTCATTTTCAAACAACAGGTAGAAAATGGCCCCTTCCTGAGTTGGATTTCACATGCTACTGGAGAAAAGCCTCCTGCATGTTCTTTATAAATTTTGATCTTTCTAATCCTCTAACACGAAGTGAATCCCAGTTAAGCTTGAAAAATGTCTCCTTTCACCACCATTCTATTGCTCCTATATCTTTCCACGATCTACTTACATACTTGTATAACTATCTCATGTTCGCCGTTGGGAGGCCAACAGTACAGCCCCTATTTCTGAGCTCGGCCCTTATTGGATCACGGCTCGCGTTTTCCAAAGTGTCCTCCTTAAATCTGATGGACTATAACCTTGTGCTAAGTGATTTTTAATCTCCTTCAGAACAGCTGCTATATTTTCTTTGACCAGTAATGCAACTCCTTCACCCTTTTACCTCCCACTCTATCCCGCTTGAAGTTTCGATATCTTGCGATGTTTAGCTGCCAATCATGCCCTTCCCTAAACCAAGTCTCCGAAATAGCAATCACATTATTCTCCCAGGTACAAATCGTAAAACGAAGTTCATCCGCTTTAAATTCTACATGTCTTGCATTAAATAAATGCACCTCAGACCACCAGTCCCTTTGTATTCATCGTCTGCTGTCTGCCTCCTCGTCCCATGCTGCCTCCATTATCGAGTTCTTTGCGGGCTTTGGGTACTACCTCCTCATTGTCCTCTAACCTCATTTCTTTCACAACCCTTTTCTACATTAACTAAACCCACCGAAATGTGTTAGTAAAGTGCCGCCAAGTACATTGGTTTCAGTCTGGCCCAGTTGGAGACAATCCAACTTATAATAGTTCTGCCTCCTCTAGAATATGTCCCAAAGTACCAAAAGCCTGAACACCCCACCCCCGCACCATCTCTCTAGCCTCTTATTCATCCTGCTTATTCTATATTCTGAATCTAACTAGCGCGTGGCAGTGGTAACAATTCTGAGATTACTAGCTTACATTTCACACTTTTAACTTGGCTACAAATACCCTACATTCGGTTTGTCGGACCTCATCCCGTTTTTCAATTATATCGTTTGTGCCTATATGCACCAAGACAACTGCTGTTCTCCCCCTCCCTTGAGAATGCTGTGCAGCTGATTCGATCCATCTCTGACCCGTGCACCTCAGAGGCAACAAACCATTCGGGCGCCCCGTTATCGACCAAAGAACCGCCTATCTGCTCACCATCAAATTGATTCCCCTATGAATGCAGCCCTTCCAGTCTTTCCCCCGCCTTTCTGAACAACAGAGGAGGAGGGCGGCTTGGACACACTGCACGTGTATGGTCGAGAGTTCAGCCACCACCCAAATAAAACGGTTTCATTCACCTTCACAGAAGCTCTGTTATCCTCACTCTCACCTACCCAAAAAATGGCTCTAACATGGCTCTTATTTTCCTTTCTTTATTGACTAACTCCCTTTGCCTGATATTGAAATTTAAGTTTTTTTCTAAATCAAATGAATTGTCTGTACAAGTGTTTGATCAACTTCATTGCAATTCCATCTTTCATTTTGGACCTGGTTAACCCAATTCTAACCTCTTTGCTAAGCCTGACAGCACATCTTTCCTCCAGCTTTCTAAACTTTCTTTGCAAATTTGGGAAGATCGTCAACCTTTTTTTAGCAATCTCAAGAACAATTTCCCTCACTTATAATTAAACCATCCACAAGTAACCGAAATTAAACGATAAATTATTTGATGATCAAGACACTAATCAGCATGTGTTTACATTTGCTGAGATATTTGGTGCGACAAATCATTGCAAGTCGTTTCAAATCCCTGACGGGATCTGTCTAAACGCGACCAAATTTCGGACCCAAGTCCCAGACTTTTACAACACGGCGGTGAACCACACTGTTACTTCAGCACAAACACCCTGATAAACTCGCTTCGCCTTGCAGTCTGTTCATAGATAAGTGACAAAAACCCTCAATGCCTACTATTTAAAGAAAGTAACATCAAAATATATTATTGCTGAAATTGACCAATGAACAGATTTTCACAATTTAAGATTGCCCCACATCTCTTTACTGCTTGTTATCTGCCAAAAATCTATAACAATGTGATGTTCCAATAAGGCACTTATATAAATTACATCAACTTCATTTCATACACAGACAGCTACTTGCATCTTCTGTGACAACCTTTCACATGAGAAGATACCTTTGATGCAGTGTTTTCTAATTGCTTGGAGAGCGATATGTTAGATCTCATGGCTTTTCAGTCTTGATGGCAGGCACTCTCCCTGACCATTTTCAAAAGATCTGCAATTTATACCCACCCCAAACCTGGATCGTCTCATTCGTTCGAGGTTGACAAAATTATATCTAAAATCACACAACACCAGGTTAGAGTCCAACTGTTTTTTTTTTGGAAGCACTAGCTTTCGGTGCACTGCTGCTTCATCAGGTGGTTGTGGAATTTAAGGTCAATGGACACAGAATTTATAACAATAGTTTACAATGTGAAGTAACTGAAATTATATATTGGTAAAGACCTGAATTTTTTTTTCAGTCTCTCATCTTTTCGAATGAATATACTGGTTTCGATTGTTTCATATGTAAATCGCAGAACATGTCGACGTTACATTGTCAAGTAAACTTTCGCAACAGTTGTCATTTCGGCCCAGATAATCCATTTAAGGTGTGAGCAGCCCTGTATGAGACTGTCTGTGCCACAATATAAAATATGCATTAACAAAATCCAAATCATGTCAAAACAATAAACTGAAACTCGATTGTATGGTAATCCCTTCGAGCATAATGTAAGATGGCTGGTTAAATTTGATTTGTTGTGAAAACAGCATACAAATCTCACGTATCCATTCAATCGGTAAATGTTGCATATTTTCATTTTTCCAGTACATTCCAGGACTGCCATCTAGTCGTATCACAGGTGATTGTAATATGTCAGTTCGGAACAGCATTCACTCTCTCTTAACGGTAGACAACACGCCTTGAATTTCATAACAGTAAGAATACTGGAGAGCAAATTGTTTTTAAAGACACCACCGTAATTCCCCAGCACTGTCGTTGTAATTTCCTGAATGGCTTCACTGCTTTTCAGTAATTTTTTTTTGAACAGTAATTCTTTTTTATCCTGAAAAATGTTATAAACTGAGCGCATATGCACCAACACAGGAAAACGATTCCAATTGACATTTGGAAATTGACGTTCAGTAATCTTGCTGTTTTATCAAACAAAAATAGTCTGAACGCTTCTAATAGCTTCACTTATGCAGAGACTTTCATTTACACTTTTGTGGAAGTAAATTACATATTAGACTCAATGGATTGTGCAACACTGCGTGTAAATGTTGCCTAATTTTTCCTTTGCGTCACTGCATACATAAATGTATTTGTGCAGCAGCTCAATAGCTGAAGCATATTTGTACTTTCTTGAAAAATAAACTTGGGGTCAGTGAACGCTTGAGGTTTGTACTCATTTATGAATCGCTCAAAGAAGAACTGTACAACATACTCTGTCCATAAGAGAAGGAAACTTCCAGATATAGAGTAAAGTAAAATAATGCATTTTCTCCTGTTCTCCATCTCTACAGCACTCTGATTGTTTCCTTTATTTCTGACCCCTGAGCCTCTTGCGGGAAGCACTCGCCACGGGAATGTTTCTGACCGTCAGGATATTGAGGAGAACTATAAGAAAGAATGAGAGGCACGGAGGTAAAATACGCCCTGTCCATTGGAATGTTGGCCATATTTATGAAGTGTAACGGATTTCCTTCAGTTTGCAATACCATGGAACATTATCAATTATGAACATTGGCTCATGCATAAAATTCTTCAGGCAGCCGATCGCACAAACTGTCCCTATCGCTATAGTTGCCATTATTTTTAGTGCAGTACTTCGTTTTCACATTCTGACAACAAATGGCCACAAATCGTTAAAAGGTGAAATAAACTGTTAACCAGACAGAGATGTCCCCAGCTGCATTAATCAATGCAGTGCTGTTGCAGCATATTGGAGTAATGGACCGGAAGCTCCCTGGAAAGTAAATCGCTGGAATGCGGTTCAGAAGTACGGCAGTAATAATGACCAGGAGATTCGTCACAGCCATTGAGACCAAGTATCGGGTAATACATCGGAAGAGGCCGCAAGTTCCACGCGTTAGGAGCACAATTGCCATTAAATTAACTGTAAGAAGAAGTGAGTGAAAAAGTGAAAGAGTGAGGAATCCATGCACTTTTCTCTGAAATAACGTATTAAGTTTCATAATGAAGGCCCACTGAACTGGTAAAGAATTGCTTCGAAATTGGGTGCAGCAAGGACAGAGAACAGAAACATTGACTCAGCTTAATATTTTCAAAGCAACAAATGAACTCATGGCTACACCCATAATTTAATGTTCTGGAATATATTGTTTAAAGCATAAAAAGACCTACTCAATAATCTTTCATTTTTTTGTAACAGAAGTCTACTTACTTGAAATTGATTGCAGCAATTATTGCTAAAATTACATTAATTTTGGGACACATGGCTTAGTTGTGGATTCAAGTGATCGAGACCAACAACATTACTGTTTGAAATGAAATTGCACGTGTCAATTAAAGGCATTTAAGTGCAGAAATCTTTCATGGAAACTGTGGACATGGCATGATGAAGATACGTATGATTCATAATTGCATCCGCACAGACCATCCCTTTCTTTCCTGATATGTATATTTTAGCTGTCATTGAACTTACATCATTTGTTCATCAATTTTATTATTTCGTAAGTTATTTTGCCGGTTTTTTAATTAACACCATATTCAATTAATCTTTCACTGAATAATACTTTGGAGACAGCCAACAAAACTGGAAATAGGATTCCCAGTATCCACTGAACATCATAACCTGGTCAATTATGTAACTAAAAGTGAAGCACCAATTCCACGACATTTTCGCAATACATAGAAACATAGAAATATAGAAGGGAGGCACAGAGGGAAACCATTCCGCCCATAGCACATGTTCAATCATTCATCACGATTAGGGCAGTTCATTCAACTCAATAGCATAATCCTACTTTCGCCATTTATCACATTTGTCCAAAGTGCTATATCTAACCGCCTCTGAAATGCATTCAATTTTTGTCATCAATTACTTCCTTTGTAATTAAGTCCACAGACTTACGATTACCTTGGTGAATAAATGTCTCCTCCACCCTGAACCTCTCGAGGTTTTGGATTCACCCACCGTCGGAAACATTTTCCAGCATCTACCCTATCTCGACCTGTTAGAATTTTATAAGTCGCCATTAGATTCCATGTTCGTTCATCTGTAATCAAGTGAAAACTGATTGATCTTTCATTGTATAAATGTCAAACAAGTTCAAAACCTTTCTTCCAATCACGTTTTCTAGGAGTTGGTTTGCGTCTTTCCTGACGTTTCCTTTATATTGATAATTTAAGTTTTTTTTCTTTTTTGCATTTGATGCATTAAATCTGTGGCCTCGCTTAATTCTAATGTTAATTCTGGTTTCCCTTTACAGATGCTGCCAGACCTGCTGAACTTTATAGCAACTTCTGTTTTCTTTAGTTTCTGACTTATAGCAGCCGCAGTTTTTTTTTTGGGTTCTTATCCCAACAATGTCCAATTCATCAAACCATGTTTATGCAGTTATTTTCAATACTTCAAACGTTTAATATTCAACTGATTATTTGCCAGAAACGTAACAGGAACAGAAATTGTTGACATGCAAAACCTGCTGGTCTTTCAGCATCTGTGGAGACAATTCAGAGTTAATGTTTCGTGTCGAGGGAACCTTCCGCAAGACACAATGCAAACGGATTCTGTCTACATCTTCATTTAGTTTTGAAACTATAGTTTGTGAGAAAATGTACAGCTGGATAATTTATCGTAACCTGGGAAAAGTTACCTGGAACACCGATCGTCGCCAGTGCTGTGTAATAAATAGCACTTGGTACCTCTCTTGGTGGGACATGCATTTTCTGCAGAATGTAGTGGTGGTCGTTTGTTAAACGTTGAGAAAAGTTCGCTTAAATAATTGGAACGCAAATTCTCTCAGGATAGGATTTGGAAGATTCTGCCTCAGTCACACGTTCAGCATCATCAATGTTTACATTCTCAACAGTAACTGAGGTAATAATTAGACTTGCTTTCACATGACTGTTTATTGCAATGTTGAACACAAACAAATGAACGAATTTGCAATGAATTCAGTGCGATAAAAATCAATAAACCAAATATCGCGCCATGTTAAATTGACACTTTCTCGAATTTGAGGAAAACGCCAAGTGAAAGAATAACATGTACAACACGCTCAGTCAGACATTCATCCATTGGTTGTGTCACATCATTAAGGAACATACAATAAATTTGTCAGACATGGCAAGACCATGAGAAAGTAACGTTAACTGTTTGTTACATATTCATTTTTTTATCCCTTTCATCCACCATCATGGGCTCTATCGGTACTTTTCTTACCCCAATACAGTTAAGCTGACATTTTCCTGATGTCAGTTTCCAAAATAACAGTGTTATATTACCATCCTCCAGTTCCCATACACTGAATTTGTAACCAGGCAGACTTGGAAAAATTTGGTTAACAGTTCCAGAATAAGTTTCGTCATATCTCTCAGCAATCTTGGCTGCATCATTCACGAGCCTAGTGACTTCTCCATCTGATGCTTTCCAGATTTTTAAGATTATCTTCTTCATCTATCACGACAATGATCAGTTGTTCAACTCCCACAAATTTAATCTCAGCATTGAACCATTTCCTAATTTAAAAAATTCAGAAGCATTATGTTCATTTTGTACTGATGTTATGTTATTTGATTCAGTGATCAATGTTGTTCACTTTTCTTTTATGATTAACAGCCAGTTTTTATTGGCTACAGCATAGAGTGCATCGTTTTCTCATACTTTCTATCAGTCTTCTTTCAAACGTTAGCTTCTCTTCTACATTTGAGATACTCTTACTGGATTTCTAGTAATGTTATTTCACTAATCACGCGTTTTGGTTTACGTCTGTATTTTGTCAATAAGAGCCTACATTTTCCAGGGTACCCTCGCCTTCAGTAAACCAAATGTATATCTGATTGCTATGCACCCTGTCTGTTACTATGATTGTTTAAGATGCTATTGGCTGACTGTGATAAAATGCCAACTTGTTCTTTTTTGTAAGCTGACAAACATATGTTTTAAGAGATTGTATTGGATGCAGCACTTCATAAAGGTCAGCCATGCCCTTCACAGAAAGATAACCAAATACATGTGAGAATAACAACAGAGACTTAAAAGGATGGGACGAGAATGCAGATAAAAATGCTCCACTTTTTGTTAAGCACATTCCAAAATAGAAACCATTTGCTTTAAAACTTCCATTTAAAAAGGGAAAGGGAAAACTTGACGAAACATATTTACAAAGCCACAATTCACACGACAGTAGACACTTATATGAACAAATAGAACATAGAACATGACAGGTTAGGACTGTCTCTTCAGCTCTCGATGTTGCCCAAAACTGTGGATCTAATCTCAAGAATATCTATCCTACAACTTCCGATTTCATCCATATGTTTCTCCAATGACCATTTGAATGCCCTTAAAGTTGGCGAGAGTAATCCTGTTGCAGGCAGTGCATTCCACGCCCCTGCTACTCTCCAGCAAAGAAAATACATCTGACACCTGTCTTATATCTACACCCCTCAATGTAAAGCTATGCGCCCCAATGCTAACCATCATAATCCGAGGAAAAGCATTTTCAATGTCCACCCTATCTAACCCTGTGATTATCTTGCCTGTCTCAATTCAGTCTGCCCTCAACTAGTTTGTCTCCAATAAAAACAGACTGAAGTCTCTCAGCCTTCCTCATAAGACCATCCCGTTATACGAGGAAATGTTTGAGTAAATAATCTCTGAAACCTTTATGAAGCTTTCACATCCTTCCGATAATATAATCACCAGAATTGTACGCAATACTCTAAGTGTTTTCCCAGGAGAACTTTTTACAACTGTAAGGTTGTCTTGTTGTTCCGAAACTCATCCCTTCTGCCAACAAAAGCTCACACACTATGCCTTTTTAACAGCCCTATCAAACTGTCTGGCACTTTCCAGGTTCCTCGACCATGGACACCGAGATCTCTCTGCTCATTTACACTGCCAAGAATCTTACCATTCGCCCAGTACTCTTTATTCCTATTGCTTCTTCAGAAGTGAACCACTCACACTTATTCCACGTTCAACTCCATTTGCTCCCACTCAACCAGCTCTCCAGCTTACATCTGGTCCCTCTGTCACCTGCAATATATTTCTGCACTTTCCAACTCCCACTGAACTTTGGTCATTCAGAGGATACTAAACCATACCTCAACATCCTCATCGAGGTCATTATAAAATGGCAACAGCAGTGGCCCCAAAACAGTTTCTTACGGTACACTACGAGAATCCTAAACTCCACGATGAACATTTACCATCAATCACCACGCTCTGTGTTTTCTTTCAGCTGGCCAATTTCTGATCCAAACCACTAAATCACTCTCGATCCCATTCCCCTGTATTTGGGCCATAGCCTACTGTGGGCAAACTTATCAAACGCCTTAGTAGCATATGTTTACACCACATCAACAGTTGTCCCCTAATCCAACTGTTTGGTAACCGTCTCAACAAAGAACGCAATAAGGTTTTGTGAGGCACGGCGTCACCTTACAAAACACGTCTTGACTGTCCGAATGAACTTATTCCTTTCACAGGAATTATAAATCCTATCTATGTTAATATTTCAACAGTTACCCACACCGACGCAAGCTCACTGTCACAGTAATTACCAGGTTTGTCTCTCCCCCCTTCTAGACACAATTGGAACCACCTTCGCCTAGCCACAGCACGCCTGCGACATTGAAACCATGTCTCTGACCTCACTACCTCAACCTCCTGGACACTGCAGCTAGAATGTGCTTCCCATCGCCTTTCGTGACTTGGTTTAAAACGTCCCAAAGTCATTAGTAAATGTCACTGACCACTAAGAACGTTGGGCACTCCGGTGGTTCAGGGTAGACCATCCCGTGTGCAGACCATACGTCCCCACCTACACCAAATGATTACGAATTATCCAGGCATCTAAACAACTCCGGCCTGCACCAATCCCTGTAGCCACGCGTTCAACTTCCCCCTCTCCCCCAATCCTCACTTTGCTAACATGTAACATGGCAACAAACCACACAGAAAACAATCCTGCTTGTTCTCATCTTCACGCATCCACCCTCAGCTCCCTGATATCTGTCTTCAATCCCCATTCATATTCGACCTAGTGCCGTAACGGCCTTTGCAGATCATGGACTTGAAACTGCTCCCCCATCCCTTCCGAAGAATGCCGAAAACATTATCTATATCATCACGAACCCTGACATCACTCGTGAATGCCACTCGTTCCCTCAGAACC